>NC_057809.1:133718490-133795234 GCF_018294505.1 Triticum aestivum | reverse complement strand
ACGCAAAGCCGAAATCAGAACACGAGAGATTGCTCGAACGAGACTAAACACCCCTTCCCCAAACACACGCAAGTCTCGAGCTCAAATCCAACTTAAATCCAAACCGAAGAAACTTGTCAACAAGGAAGAAGCGAAAAGCAAAAGGCCGCGTCCGGCACCTACTCTAGTCTTCGACATCTTCTCACCAGCGCGGAGCTAAGTGCTGCCACTGGGCGTGGGCGGGAGCCCCCGAGGCCCGAGGGCGGCTCTCCGGAGACTCCGGGGCATGTACAGACCCACTCATTATTATGTGAGAGTGTCACGGGCGGCGAGCTTCACAGGCACTGGGCCTTCTTCACGGGTACCAGCCTTGCTTCATATCGCCTGACGAGGCCCCCGCCTTGCGCCACACTCTACCGCCATTGACGGCGGCTGGAGACCAAGGACGACGCCAATGGGGTAGAGCGGTCGCCAGCGGTTCCCCCGACGACCACGGGTCCTCTGCGGGGGGCAGGCCCTGGGGCACCTCCCCGGCAGAGGGCCTACCTCCTGAGAGCGCCTTGCTTCGACCGCCGCGGGGGCAAACCCGGATCTCGGCCCCTCTCCTGCAGCCCCCTGCTCCCTCCTCCTGAGGGATAGGAGGCTGCAGCATTGGGGCAACCATCTGCTGCGGCGACCTGTATCTCCTGTGACCCATGGTTAGCATAAGCTTGCTCCTAAGGAATGAGTGGTACCCGATAGTTGCTGCCGCTAGTGCGGTTGTTGAGGCTCTCATGGGGTTCCTGAAAGAGCTCAGCTTCTGGCGCCTCCTCGCCCCAGCCTGGCCCGAGGAATGAGCCATGATCTTCTTCCAGCGCGCACCCTTGATCCACCATGCGGGGCACATAAGCTTCTGGATCCACCGCCTCGTGGGCCTCGCCGTAGTGCCCCGCATGCCACGCAGTCCGGCTTGGAGCATCGTCTTGGGGGTGATGGCGCGGCGGTCCGCTGAAGCCGGAGGCCACGGCGTGCACCCCTTCGCTGGCCGGAGGTGGGGCCGGCGCGACTTGTCGCCCGGTGCCGATGGAGGCGTTGGCGCTGAACAGGCCCTGGAGTCTGCTTGAAGTTGCGTGAGCACGTATAATGCCGCCATACGGCCCGCCCTGGACCTGGGGCGGCAGCTGGACGCAGAAGGGAGGTGCTCCTGAGGCGGCGGCGTCCAGGAGCTCCGCTACTCGCTCCAACAACACGTTGCGGCCGCCCTCCAGCAGGCGGCACCGTAGCAGCTCTCGGGCCACCGTGAGCGCGGCCCTGGAGTTTGCCTGTTCCCGTCGGGTGTGTGGCGCTATGGCCGCGACGTGGTTTGAGGCCCTTGCTGCGGCCCGCACCTGCCGTGGTGTGAGGGCAGGCGGCGTCTGGCCGCGTCGCTCGCACCCCGCAGCGCCCTGCGGAGCGCGGGCTGCTTGAGGCGCAAGGTTGAGGTCGCCCTGAGCCGGCGACACGGTGTGGGTGGGCCACGCCGCACAGTGGTTGGCGTTGGCAGCCGGGTCGCTCGACATCTGAACGGCGAGGCGACAGAACGCGACGCGGAGGAAGAAGGATTCCGGTGCACCCCTACCTGGCGCCCCAAATGTCGGATTTCGGGTTCCAGCAGACCCTTAAGGTTTGAACTCTGGGGTGTGATAACCCACAAGTATAGGGGATCGCAACAGCTTTCGAGGGTAGAGTATTCAACCCAAATTTATTGATTCGACACAGGGGGAGCCAAAGAATATTCTTAAGTATTAGCAGCTGAGTTGTCAATTCAACCACACCTGGAAACTTAGTATCTGCAGCAAAGTGTTTAGTAGCAAAGTAATATGATAGTGGTGGTAGCGGCAACAAAAGTAAAGACAACAAAAATAATGTTTTTGGTATTTTGTAGTGATTGTAACAGTAGCAGCGGGAAAGTAAATAAGCGAGAACCAGTATATGGAAAACTCGTAGGCACTGGATCAGTGATGGATAATTATGCCGGATGCGGTTCATCATGTAATAGTCATAACATAGGGTGACACAGAACTAGCTCCAATTCATTAATGTAATGTAGGCATGTATTCCGTATATAGTCATACGTGCTTATGGAAAAGAACTTGCATGACATCTTTTGTCCTACCCTCCCGTGGCAGCGGGGTCCTGTTGGAAACTACGGTATATTAAGGCCTCCTTTTAATAGAGAACCGAAACAAAGCATTAGCACATAATGAATACATGAACTCCTTAAACTATGATCATCACCAGGAGTGATCCCGATTATTGTCACTTCGGGGTTGCCGGATCATAACACATAGTAGGTGACTATAGACTTGCAAGATAGGATCAAGAACTCACATATATTCATAAAAACATAATAGGTTCAGATCTGAAATCATGGCACTCGGGCCCTAGTGACAAGCATTAAGCATAGCAAAGTCATAGCAACATCAATCTCAGAACATGGTGGATACTAGGGATCAAACCCTAACAAAACTAACTCGATTACATGATAAATCTCATCCAACCCATCACCGTCCAGCAAGCCTATGATGGAATTACTCACACACGGCAGTGAGCATCAAAAAATTGGTGATGGAGGATGGTTGATGATGATGACGGCGACGAATCCCCCTCTCCGGAGCCCCGAACGGACTCCAGATCAGCCCTCCCGAGAGGTTTTAGGGCTTGGCGGCGGCTCCGTATCGTAAAACGCGATGATTTCTTCTCTCTGATTTTTTATCTCCGAAAGCAAATATATAGAGTTGGAGTTGGCATCGGAGGGCATCCAGGGGGCCCACGAGGTAGGGGGCGCGCCCTAGGGGGGGTGCCCCCCACCCTCGTGGACAGGGTGTGGGCCCCCTGGTCTTCATCTTTGGCGAGGATTTTTTATTATTTTTTCTAAGATGTGTCGTGGAGTTTCAGGTCATTCCGAGAATATTTGTTTTCTGCACATAAAACAACACCATGGCAATTCTGTTGAAAACAGCCTTAGTCCGGGTTAGTTCCATTCAAATTATACAAGTTAGAGTCCAAAACAAGGGCAAAAGTGTTTGGAAAAGTAGATACGATGGAGACGTATCAACTCCCCCAAGCTTAAACCCTTGCTTGTCCTCAAGCAATTCAATGGACAAACTGAAAGAAAGAAAGAAAGAAAGACTTTTACAAACTCGGTTTGCTCTTGTTGTTGTAACTATGTCAAGCCAGCATTCAAGTTTTCAGCATAGATCATAACTAACCACATTTGCAATAATTCTCAGGTCTCATAATTACTCATATCAATAGCATAATCAACTAGCAAGTCATAATAATAAATCTCAGATGACAACACTTTCTCAAAACAATCATAATATGATATAACAAGATGGTATCTCGCTAGACCTTTCTGAGACCGCAAGACATAAATGCAGATCACCTTTAAAGATCAAGGACTGACTAGACATTGTAATTCATGGTAAAAGAGATCCAATCATAGTCATACCCAACATAGATTAATAGTGATGAATGCAAATGATAGCTGTGCTCTCCAGCTAGTGCTTTTTAATAAGAGGGTGATGACTCAACATAAAAGTAAATGGATAGGCCCTTTGCAGAGAGAAGCAGGGATTTGTAGAGGTGCTAGAGCTCGGTTTTAAAATAGAGGTAAATTTTCTTTTGAGCGGTATACTTTCATTGTCAATGTAACAACTAAGATATGGCGATATCTTCCATGCTAAACACATTATAGGCGGTTCCCAAACAGAATGGTAAAGTTTATACTCCCCCTCCACCAACAAGCATCAATCCATGGCTTGCTCGAAACAACGAGTGCCTCCAACATACATTAGGTCCTAGGAGGAGTTTTGTTTGCAATTAATTTTGATTTAGTTTGCATAAAGCATGGGACTGGGCATCCCAGTGACCAGCCATTTTCTCGTGAGTGAGGAGCGGAGTCCACTCCTCTTGAGAATAACCCGCCTAACACGGAAGATAAGGACAGCCTTGGTTGATACATGAGCTATTCGGGCATACAAAACAGAATGTTTATTTGAAGGTTTAGAGTTGGGCACATACAAATTTACTTGGAACGGCAGGTAGATACCGCATATAGGAAGGTATAGTGGACTCATCTGGAATAACTTTGGGGTTTAAGGGATTGGATGCACAAGCAGTATTCCCGCTTAGTACAAGTGAAGGCTAGCAAAAGACTGGGAAGCGACCAACTAGAGAGCGACAACAACCATGTACATGCATTAAAATTAATAAACATTGAATGCAAGCATGAGTAGGATATAATCCACCATGAACATAAATATCGTGAAGGCTATGTTGATTTTGTTTCAACTACATGCGTGAACATGTGCCAAGTCAAGTCACTTAAATCATTCAAAGGAGGATACCACCCCATCATACCACATCATAATCATCTCAATAGCATGTTGGCACACAAGGTAAATTATTATAACTCATAGCTAATCAAGCATGGCACAAGCAACTATGATCTCTAATTGTCATTGCAAACATGTTTATTCATAATAAGCTGAATCAAGAACAAGGGACTCATCATATTTAAAAAAACAAAAGAGGTCGAGTTCATACCAGCTTTTCTCATCTCAGTCAGTCCATCATATATCATCATAATTGCCTTTCACTTGCATGACCGAACGGTGTGAATAATAATAAGAGTGTACGTGCATTGGACTAAGCTGGAATCTGCGAGCATTCAATAAACAGGAGAAGACAAAGCAATATGGGCTCTTGGTTAAATCAATAATAATGCATATAAGAGCCACTTCAACAATTTAATTATGGTCTTCTCCTACTGACCCCCAAAGAAAAGAAATAAACCTATTTACACGGGAAAGCTCCCAACAAGCAAAAGAAGAACGGGAAATATTTTTGGGTTTTCTTTTTAATTATTACTACTACAACAGAAAAATAAACTACTACTAATTTTTTTGGTTTTTCTTAAGGTTTAACAAACACACAAGAAGAAAGCAGGAAAAAGAAAATAAACTAGCATGGATATTACAGTGAAAAAGTATGAGCACCGACATCTAGCAATGAGTGTGTGTGTGAACATAAATGTAATGTCGGTGAGAAATGCGTACTCCCCCAAGCTTAGGCTTTTGGCCTAAGTTGGTCTATGGCCACGGCTGGCCTGGCGGATATCCATAATAATAGTTGTTGGGGTCGTACTATGATGAGGAAGAATAGTTGGGATCATACTGATGTGCAGCGATTATCACCTCCTAAGCTGCAGCGTGGAGTCGAACTGCCTCCGCTCTCCTCTCGTACTCTTCTGCCTCCTCTCTGGTAATAACATATCTTCTTTTTGTCTGTGAATCAAAGAAGGCAGGAGCAGGGAGAGTAATATGGAAAACACGTCGTTTATCAAAAATTAAACGATATAAGAGAGGTGATTCAGGCCTCTCGGCAAACTGGTGCGAAGCCATAGAGTCATAATCTAAATATGCAGGAGGCAACTCCGTATCACCCTCACGAATGTCTATCTCAAGAAAATGAGCTAAGCGGGTTGCATAAATTCCTCCAAAGAAATCTCCATTATGTCTATTATGATGCAACCTACGAGCTACAATGGCTCCCATATCATAAGATTGGTCTCCTGACACAGCACTCCAAAGAATGCTAAGATCAGGGACACACATGTGACATGCTTCATCCTTAGCATTTATGCATCTACCGATGAAGAGAGCAAAATAATGTATAGCAGGAAAGTGAATGCTCCCTATGGTAGCCTACGTTATATCTCTAGATTCCCCCATAGTTATACTAGCAAGAAAGTTTCTAAATTCAGATTTAGGGGGATCCCTAACACTACCCCATGATGGAAGTTTGCATGCAAGAGTGAAATCCTCTAGGTCCATGGTATAAGATTTGTCATAAAGATCAAACATGACTGAAGGAGAATTACGCGAAGATGAATACTCAAACCTCCTCACAAATGAACTTGTGAGATCATGATACTGGGGGCATTTGTTAGCCTCAAAATCATCAAGACCGGCATTGCACAAATATGCTTTGAATTCTTCTTTAATTCCCGCACGGTCCATAAAATTTTCCGATGGCCATTCGCAAGGCCGTACTGGAGCGTCTCTTGGTGGATCCTCGTCAGTATCGTGCATAGCAATCCTGGGTCCTTGCTTCTTAGAGGAACCACCTTGGAACATCTTCCTAAGCATATTGTTTTTCTCTGAAAGATTCTGAAATTTTTAGTAACTTCAAACAAAAGTGAACCAACTTCAATAAAACTGATAGCAACTACTCCAACAAGTGCCTAGAGCCTATATCAAGCATTAGAACTACTTAGAACCATATAAATTTGACATGCAAGCTCAAGAACATGGTCACCTATGTAGCACAAATTTGCAAAGAATAAAGCACTAGAACAAAAAATAATTGGACCAATGGAGGAGTCACATACTAAGGAACAATCTCCCCAAGCAGTTTTGCGAGAGGTGCTTTGAGCAAGGAGATCGAAAATCACAGCAAAAGTGGTTGGAACTCGTGCTTGAGTTGGTTTTTCGGGTTTGTGTGAGACAGAGGAAGAAGATGGGTGCTAGGATAAGTGGAGGAGGGCCACCATGGGCCCACGAGGCGGGGAGCGCGCCCTAGAGGGGGGGGGGGCGCCCACCACCCTCGTGGCTAGGTGGCAGCTCCTCCCGTAGTAATTTTTGCGCAGTAAATCCTCAAATATTCCTAAAAAAATCATATTAAATTGGCATGGCATTCTGAGGACTTTTATTTTTGGGATATTTTTATATTGCACGGATAAGTCAGGAAACAGACAGAAAAATATTATTTTTACTTTATTTAATATAAATAACAGAAAGTAAAAGTGAGGTACAGAAGGTTGTGCTTCTAGTTTCATCCATCTCATGCTCATAAAAAAGAATCCACTAACAAGGTTGATCAAGTCTTGTTAACAAACTCATTCCGATAATCATGAAACCGGAGAAATTTTGAATAACACTAAGTTACCTCAACGGGGATATGCACATCCCCTATAATAATTATATCATATTTCTTTTTGACAGTAGGAAGAGGAAATTCAAAACCTCCAAATATAATCGATGGAATTTTTCAATAGAGTTGATACTATGAACTTGAGGTCGTTTCCTCGGAAAGTGTACCGTATGCTCATTACCATTAACATGAAAAGTGACATTGCCTTTGTTGCAATCAATAACAGCCCCTGCAGTATTAAGAAAAGGTCTTCCAAGAATAATAGACATACTATCATCCTCGGGAAATATCAAGTATAACAAAGTCCGTTAAAATAGTAACGTTTGCAACCACAACAGGCACTTCCTCACAAATACCGACAAGTATAGCAGTTGATTTATCAGCCATTTGCAAAGATATTTCGGTAGGTGTCAGCTTATTCAAGTCAAGTCTACGATATAAAGAGAGAGGCATAACACTAACACCGGCTCCAAGATCACATAAAGCAGTTTTAATATAATTTCTTTTAATGGAGCAAGGTACAGTAGGTACTCCGGGGTCTCCAAGTTTCTTTGGTATTCCACCCTTAAAAGTATAATTAGCAAGCATGGTGGAAATTTCATCTTTCGTATCTTTCTTTTTATTAGTAATGATATCCTTCATATATTTAGCATAAGGATTTGTTTTGAGCACATCAGTTAATCTCATACGCAAAAAGATAGGCCTAATCATTTTAGCAAAGCGCTCAAAATCCTCATCATCCTTTTTCTTGGATGGTTCCGGAGGAAAAGGCATGGGTTTCTGAACCCAAGGTTTCCTTTCTTTACCATGTTTCCTAGCAACAAAGTCTCTTTTACCATAACATTGATTCTTTGATTGTGGGTTATCAAGATCAACAGCAGGTTCAACTTCTACATCATTATCATTACTAGGTTGAGCATCATCATGAACATCATTATCAATATTTTCATTAGGTTCATGTTCATTACCAGATTGTGTTTTAGCATCAGACATAGAAATATCATTTGGATTATCAGGTGGTTCAGCAATAGGTTCACCAGAAGTTTGCATAGTTCTATCATTTTTCTTCTTCTTCTTTTTAGAAGAACTAGGAACATCAATATTATTTCTTTGAGAATCTTGCTCAAGTCTCTTAGGGTGGCCTTCAGGATACAAAGGTTCCTGAGTCATTCTACCAGTTCTAGTAGCCACTCTAACATCATAATCATTTTTCTTACTATTCATTTCATCAAGCACTTCTTTTTGAGCTTTGAGTACTTGTTCTACTTGAGTGGTAACCATAGAAGCATGTTTGCTAACAAGTTTAAGTTCACCTTTAATATTATCCATATAATCACCCAAGTGTCTAATCATATAAGCATTTTCTTTTAATTTTCTACCAAAATAAGCATTGAAGTCATCTTGCTTAAACATAAAGTTATCAAACTCATCCAAGCACTGACTAGCAATTTTAGTAGGAGGGACTTTGGCTTTATCATATCTAAAGAGAGAATTTACCTTTACTACCTGTGTTGGGATATCGGGATCAGGAGGTTCTTCAGTAAATAAAGAATTGAGATCATATGTTTCTTCAACAGGCGGTATATTAAGACAATGTATTTCTTCAATAGGAGATAAATTCTTAACGTCTTCAGCTTTAATACCTTTCTCTTTCATAGATTTCTTTGCCTCTTGCATATCTTCAGGACTGAGAAATAGAACACCTCTCTTCTTCGGAGTTGGTTTAGGAATAGGCTCAGTAATTGGAGCAAGAGCTGGCTCAGGAGGTGCCCAATTATTTTCATTTGTCAACATATTATTCAATAGAATTTCAGCTTCATCCGGTGTTCTTTCCCTAAAAAGAGAACCAACACAACTATCCAGGTAATCTCTGGAAGCATCGGTTAGTCCATTATAAAAGATATAAAGTATTTCAGGTTTCTTAAGAGAATGATCAGGCAAAGCATTAAGTAACTTGAGAAGCCTCCCCCAAGCTTGTGGGAGACTCTCTTCTTTAATTTGCACGAAGTTGTATATTTCCCTCAAAGCAGCTTGTTTCTTATGATCAGGGAAATATTTAGTAGAGAAGTAATAAATCATATCCTGGGGACTACGCACACAACCAGGATCAAGAGAATTAAACCATATCTTAGCATCACCCTTTAATGAGAACGGAAATATTTTGAGTATATAGAAGTAACGCGATCTCTCATCATTAGTGAACAGGGCAGCTATATCATTTAACTTGGTAAGATGTGCCACAATAGTTTCAGATTCATAGCCATAAAACGGATCAGATTCCACCAAAGTAATTATATCAGGATCAACAGAGAATTCATAATCCTTATCAGGAACACAGATAGGTGAAGTAGCAAAAGCAGGGTCAGGTTTCATTTTATCTCTAAGTGATTCTTTGTTCCATTTAACTAATAATCTCTTAAGCTCATATCTATCTTTGCAAGCTAAAAGAGCGGCAAAAGATTCCATATCAAAAAGATAACCCTCAGGAATAACAGGCATATTTTGATCATCACTATCATCATCGTATTCAGATTCAATAATTTCTTTTTCTCTAGCCCTAGCAATTTGTTCATCAAGAAATTCACCAAGGGGCACAGTAGTATCAGGCATAGGAGCTGTTTCATCATAAGTATCATGCATAGCAGAAGTGGCATCATCAATAACATGTGACATATCAGAACGAATAACAGAAGCAGGTGTAGGTGTCGCAAACTTACTCATAACAGAAGGTGAATCAAGTGCAGAGCTAGATGGCAGTTCCTTACCTCCCCTCGTAGTTGAGAGATAGATCTTGGTTTTTGGATCTCTCAAGTTCTTCATAGTGTCCAGTAGATGTAAATCCCAAGTGACTCAAAGAATAGAGCTATGCTCCCCGGCAACGGCGCCAGAAATTGGTCTTGATAACCCACACGTATAGGGGATCGCAACAGCTTTCGAGGGTAGATTATTCAACCCAAATTTATTGATTCGACACAAGGGGAGCCAAAGAATATTCTCAAGTATTAGCAGCTGAGTTGTCAATTCAACCACACCTGGAAACTTAGTATCTGCAGCAAAGTGTTTAGTAGCAAAGTAATATGATAGTGGTGGTAGCGGCAACAAAAGTAAAGACAACAAAAATAATGTTTTTGGTATTTTGTAGTGATTGTAACAGTAGCAGCGGGAAAGTAAATAAGCGAGAACCAGTATATGGAAAACTCGTAGGCACCGGATCAGTGATGGATAATTATGCCGGATGCGGTTCATCATGTAATAGTCATAACATAGGGTGACACAGAACTAGCTCCAATTCATTAATGTAATGTAGGCATGTATTCCGTATATAGTCATACGTGCTTATGGAAAAGAACTTGCATGACATCTTTTGTCCTACCCTCCTGTGGCAGCGGGGTACTATTGGAAACTAAGGGATATTAAGGCCTCCTTTTAATAGAGAACCGGAACAAAGCATTAGCACATAATGAATACATGAACTCCTCAAACTATGGTCATCACCGGGAGTGGTCCCGATTATTGTCACTTCGGGGTTGCCGGATCATAACACATAGTAGGTGACTGTAGACTTGCAAGATAGGATCAAGAACTCACATACATTCATAAGGACATAATAGGTTCAGATCTGAAATCATGGCACTCGGGCCCTAGTGACAAGCATTAAGCATAGCAAAGTCATAGCAACATCAATCTCAGAACATGGTGGATACTAGGGATCAAACCCTAACAAAACTAACTCGATTACATGATAAATCTCATCCAACCCATCACCGTCCAGCAAGCCTACGATGGAATTACACACGCAGGGCGGTGAGCATCATGAAATTGGTGATGGAGGATGGTTGATGATGATGACGGCGACGAATCCCCCTCTCCGGAGCCCCGAACGGACTCTAGATCAGCCCTCCCGAGAGGTTTTAGGGCTTGGCGGCGGCTTCGTATCGTAAAACGCGATGATTTCTTCTCTCTGATTTTTTTCTCTCCAAAAGCAAATATATAGAGTTGGAGTTGGCGTCGGAGGGCATCCAGGGGGCCCATGAGGTAGGGGGGCGCGCCCTAGGGGGGGCGCCCCTCACCCTCGTGGACAGGGTGTGGGCCCCCTGGTCTTCATATTTGGCGAGGATTTTTTATTATTTTTTCTAAGATGTTCCGTGGAGTTTCAGGTCATTCCGAGAATATTTGTTTTCTGCACATAAAACAACACCATGGCAATTCTGCTAAAAACAGCGTCAGTCCGGGTTAGTTCCATTCAAATCATACAAGTTAGAGTCCAAAACAAGGGCAAAAGTGTTTGGAAAAGTAGATACGACGGAGACGTATCATGGTGCGCACGAAGATCTTTCCACTACCGACTCGCACTTCTATGGCTCACAAGAAATCTAGGTTGGAAAGAAGAACACACAGAGGACACGAGGTTTATACTGGTTCGGGCCACCGATGTGGTGTAATACCCTACTCCATTGTGTGGTGTGGTGGATTGCCTCAGGGGCTGATGATGAACAATACAGGGGGAAGAACGGCCTCGCGAGAGGTGTTCTTGAGCTGGTGTGGTATGTTCTACTTGGTCCGGATCCCCTTCCCTCTATCGTGACTACTCCTACTTATAGAGGCCCTGGTCCTCTTCCCAAAATGTGAGCGGGAAGGGCGCCAACAATTGGACATTTTGATGGGGAACATCTAGTACAAGTTATCCTGACCAAAGGTGGTCTTCAGCTGCCAAAAGCACTGGTGATGACGCCATCTTGGGCTCCACGATGACCTCTGTCCTGCCGCTCTGCTGGTCTTGGTCTCGTTGCACCGGAATGGTAACCTTTGCCCGATGCCTTGGACTGTGCTTTTTCCCTTTGCACCGAAGGGGAAACAAGGACACTGCATAGGCCGGTGCCCACCTGGCGCCCGCCTAATCTCGATCGTCATGGCTTGCGTCACGGGCTCACGCGAGGCACCCCTGCCTTGATCTCTCCGCCTCCTCGCGAGCCTGCCTGATGAGGCTACTCCTGAGGAAGCCTCCTGTCGTCCGCCCCACAAGGCTTGGCCCCTTGCAAGGGTCTTGAGCTTGAGCTGATGAGGCTGGGCCGCACTGGGCCCCCACTCGAGCCACGCGGCAGGCCGCAAGCAGGCAAGTCTGGGGACCCCTGTTCCCAGAACGCCGACAGCGACGTCGGGAGAAGAGACCGTGATACACCTCTTTTGTGCCAGTCGCTCCTCGAGCTCCACGGGAAGTGTAGCCGGGCTTAGGTTGCGACGCTCTGGAGTGGGGGATGGGGATCTGTGGGAAAGGGGGCATTTGGAAGGCGTCATCTAAGAAACTTAGGGCGGCCTGGGTATGGAGATCAGTGGGTAAGCTGCACGGGCAAACCGACAGATGTTGATAATGGAGGCCTTGCGGTGGCACCGGAGGCAACCTTGCTAAGGTTTCGAGCGAGGGATGGTGTGTGTGTGTGTGTGCGCGCGCGCGCGTGCATGCCCGAGGAGGTTTTGGTGTGTATCTGTGTGTGTGTGTGTGGAGGGGGAGGGTGTCGGTGTCAAAACTGGCGGATCTCGGGTAGGGGGTCCCAAGTTGTGTGTCTGAGGATCGATGGTAACAAGGGACAATAGGGACATGATGTTTACCTCGGTTCAGGCCCTCTTAAAGGAGGTAAAACCCTATGTCCTTCTTGATTATATTCGATGAGTATAGGGGTTACAAGAGTTGATCTACCTCGAGATCGTACTGGCTAAACCCTAGATGCCTAGCCTATGATTATTCTGATGGCCTCCACGGACTAAACCCTCTGGTTTATATACACACTGGAGGGGCCTAGGGTTGTAAAGAGTCGGTTTGCAGAGGAAGGAAATAGTACATCCGGACACCAAACTTGCCATCCATGCATATAGGAGTCCTACCCGGACACGGGGGATAGTCTTCTACTTTTTCTGCACGGCCCGTTAGTCCGGCCCATATCGAATAGACCGGACACCCAAGGACCCCCCTAATCCAGGACCACCTCAGTAGCCCCTGAACCAGTCTTCGATGACGATGTGTTCGACACGCGGATTATCTTCGGCATTGCAAGGCGGGTTCCTTCTCCTGAATACTTTAAGTTAGCTTCCTGCATAAAGGAACTGTGTCCGACTCTGCATAATCAATACAACCCTTAGCCACGAAGGTAATATGTCAAAATAGGAACAATGTCTTTTACTGACAACTTTTTTGGTGAAGCGTCACACTTGACTCTTTAACATTTTGAACCGTTTTCACGCCTCCCGTTTCGTGTTTCAAGTCTTAACCTCCATTGGCACGTCTTGTCAAAACAGAGATCGTGCCCGCCCATTACGGGATTCTCATCAATATGGTTTGGGTAATCCAACTACGCCTCACGCATGATCTCATCGGGAATATGCGAGGTTTATGGCTTGAGAGGGGAACGTTTGGTATTTTCACTGTCTATAAAAGGATAAAGATCTCCCCTTTTTGTCCATGCCTTCCTCTAGCTCCCGTTTCCCAAACTCCAAAATCCTACGCCCACAACTCCGACCCCATCCACCGCTGCCACCCTTTTCAGCAATGGCCGGGTCTGGCTCCAAGGGCAAGTGGGAGGCCTCCTCTGTCATCGAAAAGGACATCAAGGATCTCCGGAGCGCGGGCTATCTGTTCGCGGATATCACGCATAGGATCCCTGAAAAAGATCAGGCTATTCCTACTCTGGAGCCCGGTGAGAGGGTCGTGTTCATCCCCCATTTCCTTTGGGAGCTAGGGTTTTCCCTCCACCCCTTCGTCCGGGGTCTTATGTTCTACTACGAGTTAGATTTCCATGATCTAGCCCCAAATTCCTTCCTGCACATATCGGCGTTCATCCTCATGTGTGAGGCTCTTCTCCGCACCCCCGCACTTCGGCCTATGGCTCAAGGTCTTCAATCTGAAGCCGAAGCTGGTCGACGGACAGCATGCGGACTGTGGCGGGGCTATGGTAAGCAAGCTCCCCAATGCCGTATGGCCCAAAGGGGTATTCGTAGAGACAATCAAGGTGTGGCAGCAGGAGTGATTCTACATCACCGATCCCCGCAACGCCAACTGGGCGGCCACGCTCGACTTCAGTTTCGGACCCCCACAAGACTCACCTCATGGACCGCCAAGGGCCTTGATTGGGGGTCCCAACCGGAGGTGAAGATGCTACAAAAATGCATCTCCAACATGTTGGGTGAAAACATCGGTCTCACAAACATGATTCAAGTGATGCTCTTCCGCCACATCCTTCCCTGCCAGCTGCGGGCCTCCCCCATGTGGGAGTTCAATCCAGAGGAGCCACGGACCCTAAAGCGCTTCTTCGGCACCACGCATGAAGATATATGGAAGCATCTCTTCAAGGCCTAGAAAAAGTGGCCGAAGAAGACCGAGGACATTGGACTCGACATCGAGAACCCGGCCTCAGCAGTAAGCATAACCTTTCCGAAGACTTATCTGGTTAATACTTTAGATATAATAAAGATTATTTTGCCTGCTTTCCGTACAGGGCTAGACAACAAAGGCGGAGCAGATCAACGGTCCGGCACCGCTGCCTGAGAACCCGACCACACCCTAGCTGACGGAGATGCTGGTCTAGGCGCCCTATCAGGCGTCAGAGAGGAAAACCAAGAAGAAGATCAAGGAAGCCAAGGGCGGCCCCTGCCACAAGGGTCCTTCGAAAAAGTGTTCGGAGAGACCGAAGCCCTCTCTTCCCATGAGGGATACGAGGAAGAAGAGGAGGAGGTGTAAAGAGACTCCCCACATAAGGGGAGGAAGAAGAAGAGGGTGGCCTCCGAAGATCCGGAGGGGGAGGTGCCCAAGAGAGGGAAGCTGGCCGTCCCGGATAGTTCAGACTCGGAGTCCGAACTAGTCCCCAAGAAACCTCCCAGGGTGAAGCCCCTAGCCGAATCGTAAGTATTCAGAACTTACTGTTTATCTTTGTTCTTCGTGCTTCCATTTTGTAAGTTATTTGTTATTTACCTTTCAGCCCTCCCCGCGAGCTCCCGCAAACTCCACTACCGGAGGGGAAGTCTCTGCCACCCGAAATGGCAGAGAGTGGCACGCCGCCACGAGCCCCATCGCCTATCACCATGGAGGACACCGAAGTGTCGTCCCGAAGGACCTCTCCTGGCTGAGAGGGGGCGGATGAGACCATCGAGAGAGTGCCCGAGGTTAATACCTTGCTCACCGAAGACCTAGGGGAGGCGGCCCCTATGACAACCGATGGTGGGGAGCCCCAACAATCCAGCCCCCCACCAAACATCATTCCGAAGACTAACACGGCTCCGGGATCGAATAAGCAACCCCCTTCGAAAGAGGGGGGAGGATCATCAGTTCCATCGGCAGCCTCCACTAATCCAGAGGCGCCCCATGCTCTAGAGGAAGTGTTGCAATGTGCTTTCATCATGGAGGAGCACCGCACCCTGATGGGTGTGGTCATGGAGAAGGTTCAGTCTACTAAAAGCGGACTGAACGGAGCCTTTTGCAGCCTACTTACAGGCTTTGAGGTATGCGATGTAATGTTCTAAAAACCCTTTTCTCAAAGAAGAATAAACATGTGTACAGACAGTAGCCCATGAGACACTCTCCGGTTTAAAAGAAACCAGTCAGAGGATACATATAGTATTCGGGAGAGTAATATACTGTGTTGTTTTTTGTAACAGGCTTCTATGTTGGCGGCAACCGCCCAGGCCGCAGAAGTTTTCGAACTCAATCGGAAGCTTGAGGTGGCCGACGAGGAAATCGACCGCATCAACAAGCGGTTCGATGAAACGCAAGGTATGCGTATGATGTAAAAATTTATTTTTATGCCAGAAGTGATATGAATATTGAGAAGTTAACTCATAGAATGCTTTCATTATGAGCATAGTGGGCGCAGCTAAGGTCGAGACCCTCAAAGGTGCCCTCACCCAGGCCAAGAATGAGGCAGAGGCGAATAATGCAGCCGCTGACAAAGAGACTGTAGAACTGAAGACCGAGCAAGCTGCCCACCGACAGCACGAAGCTCGGGTGGCCGGAGTCGAGCAGGAGCTGAAGGATGCCATCAGCAAATGCAAAACCTTGGAGCAGAAGACTCCGGACCAGTCGACCGAGCTTGTGAAGGCTCTTCATGATGCCAAAGAGGCGCGGATCAAGTCCCGGAGCGCTCGCGAAGAGATCCATCAGGCGAGACAGATAGCGGCTGGTAAGGCCTTTCTTTTGCAGAGTATCTTTGGAGGTCAGAGGTATGGTTTTCTCACCCGAGTATGGAGTTCTCCAGGCGCTTTTGCGATTCTTCTGAAGAGTGCCGCTGATGCCGCACAATTTTTCTGAGCCCAGGAGGGGAACTCGATCGAGAAGTTGTTCTAGTCGCAATTTCTCGCACCAGAACACCCGACACCTCTGAACGACCAGCTGAAGCAGTTGATGGAGCTGCATAGGGTGGCATGCTTGGCCATGAAGGACCTAATAGTCCAACTCTGGCCGGCCGAGCCGATTCCTAGCAGCTACTTTGGTTTGGTGAAGCGGCTTGTCGATGCATGGCAGAAGATTGATGATGTAAAGCGCTCGACCTGCATAGACGGTGCCCGGATGGCCTTCGGCCGCATCAAAATGCAGTGGGTGAACATGAAGGCCACCGAAGTGGAAACCGCAGGTCCGCCCGAAGGAAAAGATCATCAGAAGCCAGAGAGGTACTTCGATGATGTCCTAGAAGGAGCCTGGGTGATAGAGGATCAATGTTCTAAGGACATAATATTTGATTGAATGTGTTCAAGTTGCACAAACTATGTTATGAACCCATCATGTTATATATCTATGTTTGCGCCTTTTATTTCAAGCGATTTTCCTCCTGTGTGGCCGTTTATTGTTATATTTCTGAAAGTTGCTAGTCATCGGCTTCAGCCCCCATGTAGATACTACAGGGGTGTTCGACATAATGCGTGACCACACTTTATCCAACGTCTTGGTCCATAGAGGAGGTGTTCGCGAGGTGAACCAGGCAATCGGACTATGCGGTTTTACTACTTTCACTTAGCCATAGGAGTTTGACTGTGGAGCTAAGTACTAACCCCTTCTGCGTGTGCAGCTATTCGGACTACGGTGGCTTTCCCACGCGGCTGGACGAAGACCAGCCCCTCATATAACACGGGGTGAATCGCTAAGGATTTGTAGTACAATACTAAGTCGCTGAATCGCCGACCAGCTCTCGCCTATGATGAAAGTTAGTTTTCTGCTTTCTCTACTGAGGTACTTGACCAGACGAGCCAGAAATACAATCGCAGTAGTTCTCCCTTTACTACCTTAGCCGAACGAGTGGAACGTAAGTGGTAAGCACAGGAGCCGGGCAACCCAAATATAGACCAAAGACATGATCCGGAGCTAATGCATATAATGCAATATCCAGGACGCAAAAGAGTTCCCTATAGGTATTCGGACTTGAAATGTGTAGGGCCGAATAGAACCCCCGGTGTTAAGGCCGGACTAACGCACGTGTAGCAGTCTGAGGTAGGGAGGGAACACAGATGATAATAAAATGATTGCCAAACAAAGTGGTGATCAACTGTTTCCTTTATACCCTGATTAATATGTTGAGCCGTGTTGTTACAGATAATGCCAAGAACATCGAGGCCATTTTACATGCCAAAAGTTTATACAAGGGAAAGGTCTACACAGAGCCTAAACAAAAAGGTTTAAGAATCCCGGTGATGCCTTGCTACACGTCTGTGTCGTTTCTCCTTGGCGAGATATCCTTGAAGGGGAGGAGTCCGATGGTCGTCTGCTAAAAAGATGAACCTAGAAAAAGGTCCTCGCACGACCATAGATCGCGTAGGTTCTTGACCCAAACCTACAATGGAAGAATATCCAAGGTCCGAATAGGGTCAAAACGTACTGTGGTCCTGTTCCGTAGTGTGCCTCTGGCGCTGCCCAAGGTATTTTAAGGGCGAAATTGTGTACATGAGGTACATACACCGCAGCCTTATGGGGCAATCATCGGAGGCTAAACTGCTATTCGAGCTCAGGTTCCACCGAGCTACCGCATTGTAACGCGGCTCAGACACATTTAGCAGTGTTGTGGGTCTTGACGACCGATGGGTTATTCGGCTTGATGAGGCCGCTCTGTACTTCTGCTGCTAGGGCCGCGGTATGCTCCTCAGTACAGAGGGAGCGCTTCGTATTTCCATTTACTATGATGACGCCATGAGGTCCAGGCATTTTTAGCTTCATATAAGCATAGTGCGGGACTGCATTGAAGCGGAAAAAGCTGTTCGTTTGAGCACTGTGTGTTAACCACTTCGAAAAGGGACGACATCGAAGATCAATTCTTTGCTTCAAAAATTGTCTAGAGAGCCGAACACTACTTCCAGTGTTAATGAGCTTGTGAAGTGGGCCTCCATGCTGGGAATCACTCCTTTAAAGGTAGTGTTGATAGGCTTGATCCTTGACGGGTCGATACCCATCTTACGAACAATATCCTTGTAAATCAAGTTGAGGCTGCTGCCACCGTCCATAAGGACTCTAGTGAGATGGTACCCGTCGATGAGACAATCGAGTACCAGGGCCGCTGAACCTCCATGACGGATACTAGTTGGGTGGTCCCTACGATCAAAGGTGATCGGACAAGCTGATCATGGGTTGAATTTTGGGGCGACATGCTCTACGGCGTAGACGTCCCTCAATGTGTGTTTGTGCTCCCTCTTGGGGATGTGGGTGACATAGATCATGTTCACCGTTTTCACTTCAGGGGGAAAATGTTTCTGTCCCCCAGTGTTCCGCGGGCGAGCCTCATCATGATCCTCGCTTGGAGGGCCTTTCCCCTTATGTTCGATATGATTAGCAGGCTTGTCAGGGGTGCCATGGATCTGGCAAGGTCTCTCTAGCATTTTGTCCAAGTTGGATGGACCGTCCCTATTACCTTTGAATTGCTTCTTCCGCTGACCGGGTTTGGAGTCACTGAATCCGGCATTTACTGTCGTATCCTCTATTTCTTCATTGTTGTTCGGATGCTTGTTTTTGTTGCGTCGTGGCCTGCCATTGCCATCCCTGGCTTCAGAAGTGCCAGGGTCGCTGGAGCTGTTGCTTCTACCTGCCAACCAGCTATCTTCGCCCACACAGAAGCGGGTCATAAGTGCAGTAAGAGCTGCCATGGTCTTCGGCTATTCCTGACCGAGGTGTCGGGCGAGCCATTGGTCACAGACGTTGTGCTTAAATGCCACTAAGGCCTTAACAGTCGACAATTTGGTTCTTTTTAATTAAGAATCGATTCCAAAGTATTCAAGCTAACTCTCCGGGCTGCTAAATTATGTGACTCAAGTCATCAGCATCCGGTGGCTGGACATAAGTGCCCTAAAAGTTGCCCCACAAAGCATCCTCTAAGTCTTCCCAACTTCGAATGGAGTTTTTTGGGAGGTTGTTTAACCAGTGTCGTGCTTGTCGTGGACTTGACATGACAGATGTCCTAGCGGAAGGACTTAGTCGTGGAGCCATCGCAACTAGGTTAGCTTAAAGGTCTTAAATGGGATAAAGGACACGGGGAGTTTATACTAGTTTGGCCCCTTGCAATCAAGGTAAAGGCCTACTCCAGTTACGGTTGTATTGCTTGGCTTTTGATTACCAGGGAGAGAATACACTTGACCTAGTTATCGATCTCTTGTTTCTTGCCCTAAACCGTCGCCGGGTCGTCCCTTTATATACACAGGTTGACGCCTGGCGGCTCATGGAGTCTCAGACGGCTCATACACAACATGTCCGGCTTGGTGACTAATTAAACTTGCCTTACAATAAAGTTACACATATGGCGGTTCATCCTCTCGGGCCTCAAGTCGCCTCTGGGTCTTGGGCCGTCAATGAGCTTGTATGATCCGCCATCTTCACTGATAAGCCGCCAGTGGTATGACTCGGCATCTCCTGGGCGGTTCATACCTAGTAGTTATGTCCCCAACATTAGGCCCCAGGTTGATTTGAACTTGTTCATGCCAATCTTCAATACCTGACTTGTCAAAATCTTGCATCGCTTGTTTGATAAACCTTGCTATAATCCGCCATGATGTCAGCTTATAGAATTTGCTTAAACCTCCATGACGTCATTTCGCATTAACTTCGCACGAGGCCCAGAACATCTTAACTGATACTTATCTTAATAAACATCTTGAGAATCTAGGTATCCATATAGGCACATGATGATTTTGACCTCCTCGATTCTCGCACATGCCTTGTATCCACCCCCTTATAAATAGGGACATGGGTCTTTATCATTTTCCCCTTGCTTCCTCTCGCGTCTCCTCTGCCGCCCGAGCTCCGCTGCTGCGGCCTCCGACGCTACACCAACTCAGGCCGCTACATCGACCTGATCAGACCAGAAAACTCCAGCGCATCGCCGCTGCTCCACCGCATCTGTAAGTATCCTTTTATCCAAGCGTCAGATCTATGCTAGGGTTTGAGTAGTTCATCGGCATTCTTGTTGTTCTTCATGTTCTTCAACTTCGAGCAACGTTCAATCAGAACAAATCATAACCTTTGAGCGGTAGTAGTTTAGCATTCATTTATATCATAAAAGTAGCATCTTTCCATAGAAAACCTCATCAGAGCATCACAGCCTTCTGCTGTCGCTACCTTAGGTTTAATTTTACAGTCTTTTCTGAACTACCATAGATCCAAAATTATAGCTTTAACTTGTGAAACCTGTTTGCCCACCACATAGCAGAATTTTCATTTGATAGAACTAAAGCACCAAAAACTGCCATGGTGGATTATACTGTGATCCACCATATGCTTCATAACTTGCATTGCTTCTCTAGTTTAACCATGCTTTACTTCACATAATTTGATTCTGCAAGATACATCTTGAGCTTTATACTTTGTCTGGCTTAATAGCAGAGTCCTCAATCTGGTAGGTACCATTAGTCCCCATTTAAGCTGCCAGTATTTCAAAGGTTCATCCCCTGGCTTAACCTGTTAACTCTTTATAGCATCTTATCTTTGAATCAATGGTTCGGTTTAATAGCATGATCTTAAGCCGGTAACGTTTCTTTCTCTCCGGCCTTTGTTTCTCAAGATGGTCAAGACTATCACTAAGGGAGTCCTGGACTAAGGGGTCCTCGGGCATCCGACCTGTTATCTATGGGCCGGACTGATGGGCTGTGAAGATATGAAGACTGAAGACTATACCCGTGTCTAGATAAGACTCTCCTTGGCGTGGAAGGCAAGCTTGGCGAACAACTATGAAGATTCCATCTTATGTAGCCGACTATATGTAACCCTAGATTCCCCTGGTGTCTATATAAACCGGAGGGTGTAGTCCGGAAAGGATATACTCAATACCGTAGTCATACATGCTAGACTTCTTGGGTTTAGCCAATACGATCTCGTGGTAGATCAACTCTTGTAATACTCATATTCATCAAGATCAATCAAGAAGGAAGTAGGGTATTACCTCCATAGAGAGGGCCCAAACCTGGGTAAACATCATGTCCCCTGTCTCCTGTTACCATCAACCTTAGACGCACAGTTCGGGACCCCCTACCCGAGATCCGCCGGTTTTGACATCAACATTGGTGCTTTCATAGAGAGTTCCACTGTGCCATTGTCACAGAGGTTGATGGCTCGACTTATCGTCAAGGAAAATATCACCTCAGGAGGAGCTTTAGCCTCGGGCCAAACCCTACGGCTGGGCGGTTTTACCATGATCGCCAGCTCGGCCTCTGAGCCGACGAGGATGACCTCCCGAGTCATCGAAAAACGTATCTGCGTTGATTCTGAATACGCCAAACGGATGGATTCAACGGAGTTATCGTCTTTGAACGAACTCCTAGATCGCATCGCCGCCTTTGGAGTCTCTACAGACTACGATCGGATTGGGCTTAAACCCGACCAGAGTGAGATTAATTCTCCACCGATCACCCATGAGATAGCGGTAGTCGAGGAGCAAGATAACCCTTCCTCTATACCGAGGATGAATTGCGTTCGGATCTCTGACCTCGAGAAGCAGGTCATCTACCGGCAGAAAGACATGCCTCGTCCTCCGAACTTAGAGTCGGACGGTGGGCTTAAAAAATCAGAAGATACTCCGAAGCCCGGACTGTTCAGTCCGGAAAAACCTCAGACTCTGGATCATCGATCAGGTCAGGGTTCAGATCCAATGCCACCCACCCACCCAGACATAAGCGCTCTCACGAGCATACAACAGCAGCCCCAGGAAACGGTCCACCACTTTTGGGCCAGATTCCTCCTTGTCAATGACAAGGTCAAAGATTGCTGCAACGAGGACGTAATATCAGCATTCCGCAACAATTGCATGAACGAAGGACTCCTCAACGCCATTAATCGCCACCGCATACTACACTTCGATGACTTGGCAACTATTGTACAGAAGTACAACGCAATGGAGAGCGCCTGGAGAGATCAGACAATCTGGGAGCTATCGGCCCCAACTCAACCACTGGTATAGGCAAAAAGGGTGCACCCTTGTAATGTGCCCAGACCAATAGCCAAAAAATGCAAACCCATTACGCGATGTGGAACCGTTCTGGAGGGATGGCTTGATGGCCCATGGAAAATACACACCACACCGGATACCATACCAACCCACAACCTTAGAGCATGTTGGATACTCCAGTAGGTAGCCAAAAACAGCGAGGACATCCTCACCAAAGACACCCCAGAGAAACACCCTCCAGAAGACGACAAACCCAGAGTCTTGACAGTCATTGAGACATTCACTTCAAACAATAGGCGCAAAAGGGCACTTCGCGAACTCGCCGATGTCTGCCAGATCGCAACAATAAACCCTTGGAATGACACAGCGATAACCTTTAATGCTGGCGATGAACCAAAACACAGGACAGTCCGAACACCAGCCGCCTTGGTCCTTAGCCCAATTGTGGATTGCTTTCGGCTCACCAAGGTTCTCATGGACGGCGGCAGCAGACTGAACCTTATCTATGAGGATACAATATGGAAAATGGAAATAGACATGAGCCGCATCGAGCAAAGCAGGATGACCTTCCGAGGAATCATTCCCAGTCGAGAGGCACGATGTGCGGGAAAAATCACACTCGACGTCGTATTCGGCACGCCGGAGAACTATCGGTCCAAAGAGATAACCTTCCAGGTGGCCCCCTTCAACAGTGGATATCATGCCCTCTTAGGGCGAGATGCATTTACATGCTTTCAAGCAATACCCCATTACGGGTACATGAAGCTTAAGATGCCCGGGCCCAACGGTATAATCACTCTAGTCAGTGATCCGGACATAGCACTCCGCGCCGAGAATAAAACCGCATCCCTGGCCCTTGAGGCATTATCTGAAGCCCTCACAGCCGAAGAGTTAACCGCGCTGCGCTCCACGGTGGACAGAGATGATGTGGTCCTAGACAAACGACCCAAATCCACCTCATTCAAACCGGTAGAAGAAATAGTCATCCAAGTCCATCCAACAGAGCCCAAGAAGACAGCATCCATCGGAGCACAACTAGACCCGACGGTTGACGCCGCTCTACGAGAGTTCCTGTGCGAGAATTGGGATATATTTGCCTGACACCCTTCTGATATGCCAGGAATCCCACGCGAGTTGGCCGAACACAGCCTCAGTATATTAAAGGGACACAAGCCGGTCAAGCAAACACTGTGGCGCTTTTTCGAACCCAAACACCAAGCTATGGGGGAAGAGCTAGCCAAGTTAATCGAGGCCGGATTCTTTAGAGAAATAAAACATCCGGACTGGCTAGAAAATTTGGTGATGGTACCAAAGAAGGAGAAATCCTGGCGCTCGTGCGTCGATTTCAAAGACCTCAACAAGGCATGCCCCAAGGATCCCTTCCCCCTCCCCCGCATCGATCAAATCATTGACGCCACCGCAGGACACGACTCACTATGTTTTCTTGACGCATATTCCGGATACCATCAAATCAAAATGAAGGAATCCCGATCAAGCTGCAACAGCATTCATCACCCCATATGGGCCATTCTGCTTCAACACCATGCCCTTCAGGCTCAAGAATGCTGGTGCCACATACCAACGCATGATTCAAACATGCCTGGAGAAACAGATCGGCAAAACAGTTGAAGCTTATGTGGACGAGGTCGTCATCAAAACTAGGCACGTCGAAACACTAATAGACGATTTACGTCTAACATTCGACAACCTCCGCGGGTATGACATTAAGCTCAATCCGGGAAAATGTGTTTTTGGCATCCCTGCTGGAAAACTGCTGGGCTTCATCATTTCCAATAGAGGAATTGAAGCAAACCCAGCCAAAACCCGAGCTTTGTCACAATTGGCTAAGCCAACAGACCTTAAAAAAGTTCAAAAGCTCGCGGGTTCCGTAGCAGCTCTAAGCCACTTTATCTCTAGATTGGGAGAAAAGGCACTACCACTCTATCGCCTTCTATGGCAAACCGGCCACTTCGAGTGGACGGACACGACAACAACCGGACTGGAGGAAATAAAAGCCCTTCTTGCAAGCAATCCAATCCTGGCCGCACCAAACGCCGGCGAACCGATGTTATTATACATATCAGCAACACATCAGGTGGTGAGCGCCATACTTGTCGTTGAACGAGAACAGGACGGGCATAAATTCCCGCTTCAGAAGCCAGTATACTACGTATCTACTGTCCTTACACCCTGAAAATCCAGGTACCCTCATTATCAAAAGATAGCATACGCGGTCTTCATGGCATCCCGAAAGCTCCGTCACTACTTTCAGGAGTGTTTGATCACTGTGGCCTCCGAAGTACCACTCAATGACATTATAAACAACTGTGATGCTACGGGCCAGATTGCCAAATGGGCCATTGAGCTCCTCCCATTTGACATTTCATATAAACCACGTTGAGCTATCAAATCCCAAGTACTGGCCGACTTCGTCGCCGAATGGACAGAGGCCGAACTCCCTAAAGAGTACGATACATACTCCAATTGGGTCATGTATTTCGACGGCTCCAAAATGCTGGCAGGGTTAGGAGCAGGCGTCGTTTTAACGTCCCATACTGGAGACGTCATTCAATACGTCCTCCAAATACTATACACAGACTCAAATAACACCGCCGAATACGAGGACTTATTACATGGTCTCTGGATGGCTGTCTCCATGGGCATACAACGCCCAGAGGTGCGCGGGGACTCAAACCTGGCAATATCTCAAATAAATGGAGACTTCGACGCCAAAGATCCGAAGATGGCAGCGTATCGTAATGCTGTCATAAAAATGTTGGTCTGGTTCGAGGGGCTCGCGTTCCATCATGTGGCTCGAGAAAGTAATCAAGCGGCGGATGTTCTTGCTCGCATCGGCGCTAAGCGCGACCCCGTCCCACCTAATATCTTCCTGGAAAGGCTTTTTAAGCCATCCATGGTGTGGCAGGTGGAAAACGGCAATACTAGTCCGGATCCAAACATAACCCCAGATCTCCGAAACACCAACGTCGTCGGGGGCTCAGCCACCGAAATAACACCGTCAACGGATCTCATCATGGCAGTCATTGCCCCATGGACCGAACCCCTCCTGGCCTACCTTAACAGGAAGGAGCTTCCTGTGGATCAGAATGAGGCCCGCTGCATTGTGTGGCATTCAAAGGCCTACAAGGTTCATGATGGAGAGCTTTATAAGGAAAGCGCTACCGGAGTCCTTCAATGATGTATATCCGAGGAAGAGGGGCGGCAGCTCTTGGCTTAAATTCATGCCGGACTCGGCGGCCACCACGCCGCAGCTCAGGCCCTTGTTAGCAAGGCCTTCCGTACAGGGTTTTATTGGCCGACGGCCCGAGAAGATGCACAGGACCTTGTCCAATGTTGTGTCAGATGCCAACTCTTTGCCAACCAAAGCCATATGCCCCCCACTGCCTTACAAACAATCCCCATCACTTACCCTTTTGCGGTCTGGGGCCTCGATACGGTCGGACCCCTTATAGGAGGAAGTCATAAGAGAAAGTATCTACTGGTCATGGTGGATAAATTCACTAAGTGGATAGAGGCCAAACCAGTCAAAACGGCTGAAGCGGGGCCAGCAATAGATTTCATATCCGGCGTGGTATGATACGTCTCCAACGTATCTATAATTTTGGATTGTTCCATGCTATTATATTAGCAACCTTGGATGTTTTATATGAATTTACATGCTATTTTATATGATTCTTGGGACTAACCTATTAACCTAGAGCCCAGTGCCAGTTTTTGTTTTTCCTTGTTTTAGGGTTTCGAAGAAAAGGAATATCAAACGGAGTCCAAACGGAATGAAACCTTTGGATAAGTTATTTTTGGAAAGAAAGAATACACAAGACTTGGAGTGCACATCAGGGGATCAACAAGGAAGCCACGAGGCAGGGGCGCGCCCACCCCCTGGGCGCGCCCTCCACCCTCGTGGGCCCCTCGTGGCTCCCCTGATGTATTTCTTCCACCTATATATATCCATATACCCTAAAACTATCGGGGAGCACAATAGATCGGTAGTTCCACCGCCAGAAGCCTCTGTAGCCACCGAAAACCAATCTAGACCCGTTCTGGCACCCTGCCGGAGGGGGCAATCCCTCTCTGGTGGCCATCTTCATCATCCCGGTGCTCTCCATGACGAGGAGGGAGTAGTTCTCCCTCGGGGCTGAGGGTATGTACCAGTAGCTATGTGTTTGATCTCTCTCTCTCTCTCTCTTGTGTTCTTGATTTGGCACAATCTTGATGTATCACGAGCTTTGCTATTATAGTTGGATCTTATTTTCCTTCTCCCCCTCTACTCTCTTGTAACGGATTGAGTTTCACCTTTGAAGTTATCTTATCGGATTGAGTCTTTAAAGATTTGAGAACACTTGATGTATGTCTTGCCGTGCGTATCTGTGGTGTCAATGGGATACCACGTGATTCACTTGATGTATGTTTTGGTGATCAACTTGCGGGTTCTGCCCATGAACCTATGCATAGGGGTTGGCACACGTTTTCGTCATGATTCTCCGGTAGAAACTTTGGGGCACTCTTTGAGGTTCTATGTGTTGGTTGAATAGATGGATCTGAGATTGTGTGATGCATATCGTATAATCATACCCATGGATACTTGAGGTGACATTGGAGTATCTAGGTGACATTAGGGTTTTGGTTGATTTGTGTCTTAAGGTGTTATTCTAGTACAAACTCTAGGGCTGTTTGTGACACTTATAGGAATAGCCCAACAGATTGATTGGAAAGAATAACTTTGAGGTGGTTTCATACCCTACCATAATCTCTTCGTTTGTTCTCCGCTATTAGTGACTTTGGAGTGACTCTGTGTTGCATGTTGAGGGATAGTTATATGATCCAATTATGTTATTATTGTTGAGGGAACTTGCACTAGTGAAAGTATGAACCCTAGGCCTTGTTTCAACGCATTGCAATACCGTTTACGCTCACTTTTATCATTAGTTACCTTGCTGTTTTTATATTTTCAGATTAAAAAAACCTTTATCTACCATCCATATACCACTTGTACCACCATCTCTTCGCTGAACTAGTGCACCTATACAATTTACCATTGTATTGGGTGTGTTGGGGACACAAGAGACTCTTTGTTATTTGGTTGCAGGGTTGCTTGAGAGAGACCATCTTCATCCTACGCCTCCCACAGATTGATAAACCTTAGGTCATCCACTTGAGGGAAATTTGCTACTATCCTACAAACCTCTGCACTTGGAGGCCCAACAATGTCTACAAGAAGAAGGTTGTGTAGTGACATCAAGCTCTTTTCTGGCACCATTACCGGGGAGGTGAGTTCTTGAAGGTATATCTTTAGATCTTGCAATCGAATCTTTTTGTTTCTTGTTTTATCACTAGTTTAGTCTATAAAAGAAAACTATAAAAAATGGAATTAAGGGTAGCTCATATGCTTCATCTTTTTAATATCTATCATGAAAATAAGGATTCCGATAATTGTGCTCAAGTGCTAGAAGAAGAATGCATTAGAATGTTTGGCACTAAATATTTGAATGATGAGCATGATTGCAATGTTGTTAGTATGAATTCTTTGAATATCTATGATGCTAATGATATGCAAAGCCACAAGCTTGGGGAAGCTATGTTTGATGACGATAATATTTTTTGTCCCCCAAGCTTTGATGGGCAAATTTACTATGATGAAAGCATGCCTCCTATCTATGATGATTATTGTAATGACACGTATGCTTTAAAGAATAATGATAACCATGAAACTTGTCATATTGATCTTAATTTTCAATCACATGATAGTTATTTTGTTGAGTTTGCTCCCACTATTATTCATGAGAAGAAATTTGCTTATGTGGAGAGTAATAAAAATTCTATGCTTGTAGATCATGAAAAGAATGCTTTGTGTGATAGTTATATTGTTGAATTCATTCATGATGCTACTGAAAATTATTATGAGGGAGGAATATATGCTTGTAGGAATTGCAATAATATCAAGTTTCCTGTCTATGTGCTTAAAATTTTGAAGTTATGCTTGTTTACCTTCCTATGCAAGTTGATTATTGTTCCCATAAGTTGTTTGCTCACAAAATCCCTATGCATAGGAAGAGGTTTAGACTTAAATGTGCTAGTCATATTCTTCACGATTACTGGCCAAGACGTATAACGTCAGTGAACTAGTTCTACGCTTGCCGGAGAGGAAAAAGGACAAGCTCAAGCCCAAGTGGGAGGGTCCCTTCATCATTGACGAAGTTCTCACCGGAGGAGCGTACCGCCTACGTGATGCATCGGATAATCACCTGGAGCCGAACCCCTGGAATGCGGCCAGACTACGACGATTTTATGCCTAATGCCGAACTCTGTGTTCGTTTCCTCCCTCCTGTTATTACCGTCATTTGTTTTTCCTCTCTTTTCGTTTTTTTTACCTTTTTTCGTTTTCTCTTTAGCCCTACGGCTTTAGTACGGCTAGACCATCCCTACCTGATGCGTACATCTCTAAATATGTACGTTCATTATACCTGGGGGCTTCTCGTACAGAAGCTTGCGACTATTCTTCGAGTATCAAGCTCAGCACATATGCAGTTTTTTTCCATATGTACCTTTTGTTCGCCATTATATGCATCGATATGACTTAAGTTTTGGCCAAGCTGGGTTGCCTGACTCCTGTCCTTATGCCCTACGTTCCCGTTAGTTCGGCTAGGGCATAAAGGGAGCACCTCTGCTATTGTTACAGCCGGGTCATCCGGATGTGTACCTCAGACTGGGTGAAGCCGAAAGCTAGCGTTCTTAAGGGAATATTCAGTCGGCGAATTAAAGGTGTTTCCGCATTCACTCCATTGTGAACCCCAGATGTTACTTACTCTACAATTTTTTCAATCACAGTTCAGACGTGCACATTAAATGCATGCACACCCAGGGAAAAGAACCCTTAACGGAACTATTCTCTCTGGAAGATGTTTCTTACATAATGTAATATAACATAACTAGCCGGATACACATTGTCTAGTCGAGCAATGATGACCACTACGCCTGGTTTCCACGCATACCTTGGTATATTCTACTGCTAGGGTATTCAGAAACACTCTGCACCATCGGGTCCAGAGGTTGAAGCGAAAAGGTCGGTGATGACAATTGTCTTTATTATCCAGCTAGAAGGAAAGTACATAGTCACTCACGACTCAAACTCTTCCTCCTCTATACTGTCCAAAAGATGGTCTAATTTACATTCCTGTTGGGAATATTTGGCGTCCACCTTTACTTGGTCATATACTAAACTAACGGGAATTTCTTCCCCATTCGGCCATAGCGGTCCGACACGAGCCATGTGATTAGGATCCAGCTTGGTATATCACGTCTTCACCATGGCCCAGGCCTCTCGCGCACCCTCTCGGCAGGCCGATATCGTCCACAGTCGGATACGCCACCGCACTCCCTTGAACAGCTCTACCAGCTTCTCCATACTTCCTGGAGTGGAGTCGGATGGCCATAAGGCCTTGGCTACACTCCGCATCGCGTGCCGAGCTTGCTCGTGCAACTGCGATAGCCCTTGCAGAAGACCACTTGATGATCTGGACACCTCCTCTTCGGGGTGGTTCGTCAATACACCTGCAATTACAGCTATACCAGCTATTGTTACCTCCAAACTGATACAAGATAAAAGTGGCCACGTACTGAATATGCCGCCTCGCAGCTTCTTGTTCTCCTTCACAGAGTCCGCTAGCTGAGCTCGCACATCTTTTAGTTCTTCGCCTAGTTTGGTGTTGGAATCCTGGAGTTCTTTTTCTCTTGAAAGACTTTTGTCAATATACGCTCACCCACTGCTAGTAGCTTTTTGGCTCCGTGTTTCGCTTCGAGTGGCGTCCAGCTGCTCTCGTAATTGGTCTAACAACCCAACACAAAGATAAGCACCCAGATTCACACTATCAGTGTATCATTATGAATTCTCGATAGAGGGAAATATTATCGGGAGATGCCTTGTATTTCTCCAGTTCGGCATTGGCAGCAAGCAGCAGGCACTAGCACTTTTCTAGTTACTGAGCTAGCAGGGTGTTCTTCTCTGTAAGCACCTAGTTGAACATTGATCCTAAAGTCAGTTGTTTCAACTCCTTTAAGTCTCGGGGGCTGCTGGCATATGGTTATCATAGTCAGACAAAACAAATTTACCTGCACATCTTTCAAAGGCTGCCTTGTGGCCCTGTTAAGCTCATCTCGAGCAGCTTGGATGTATGCATCGGCCGAGCTGAAGGCGCTAAACGACTCTTCTGAAAAACCAGGGTCTTGTAAAATGGCCCGGCGGTTCCGATGATTCATGGCACTCTCCACTTCCGAGTTGGTGACGAATACATCATCCGAGTCCTCGGCTGGAGGACAGTCCGGTGTCACCCCCGCATCAGCCCTCGTCTTTACGGCATGATTTGAATCCTGGCTGCGGGAAGTACGGCCGCTCGAACCTCCAGATATAGTCCGGTGCACCTTTTTTCCTGGCACATGGAAACAGGAAGGTCACGGTTGGACGTGACTGCCCAGGAGCACATTGGCAAATTCATACCTCTTTGATGAAGGCCCGGTCATGTCTTCGTTTGCTTTCCTCTTGGAAGGCTCGCCTGGTGTGGGGGACGCTCTCTTCAGAGATACCCCTGGAGCGGTACGGCGCGCCGAACCCTTACCCTTTTGAGCACAGGATAGTGCGGTGGGTGAGAAGGAAGGAGAGATCTCTTTTGGATAAGGTGTCTTTGGATTACTTACGTGTGAAGCTAGAAGGAGGCCGGGGTAATCGACAATAATGGGTACATATGTACCGTCGTAGCTCATCTGATAGAATGTTCCCTCCTCAAGCTCCACGAATATGTCCGGATCTTCTTCATATCTGAGGTCAAGATCCTGGTTACGATTCTCTGGCTGAGGGGCAGAGGCATGGATCCCCTCGACAGCCTTTCGCCATTCCTGTTAGGAGCAGATAAGATGCTGCCTGTCAACGAATGATCTAGGGACAAGATGAAATAAGTGGAGCCGAACCTTACCCAGCTGGGAGGATTGTACGTGGAAAGTCCATCTCGATATTGGAGACGGCTGAACTCCTCCTTCTCCCCTTTATACAGCTCGGCCAAAATCTTGGCTAGAGCGGTAGGGGTCTTCGGGCCCTTTCGGCCGTAACGTGAGGTGTTGTCTTCTCCATTATAATGCCACATGGCAGTCCTCGGTATTGGAGTGGCTAGAACCCCCACGTTATAGAAATCGTCATCACCTCGACTATTGACAATCCGGACTGGGGACATGTTTTGATCTTGCCCAGCAGCAAGCTGATCTCTGCGCTATCCTCTTCCTTGAGTCTCCGAGGACGCCAGCTATGGCGCTTCTTCAGCGGAGAATTGGTAACTCGGGGAGGCCTATGCGGACGGGGACGGGTAGAGCAACACCGTCGATGTAGAACCATTCGGAAGGCTACTCTTCGGGAGCTTTCTTCGGCGTGCCGGACAGGTAACCGGTCCCGGCGATGTGCCACACTTCGGCTCCTCCCACTTCAAAAATTGATCCGCCTTGATTGCGAGGGACGAGGCGGAACAGTCTTCTCCATAAATCAAAAATTGGCCTCGCAACCCAGGAATAGTTCGCATAGGGCGACATAACCCGCGATGTGGAGGATGGATCCGGGGGTAAAATTGTGCAGCTGGAGGCCATAGTACTCCAGCAGCCCTCGGAGGAATGGGTGAATTGGAAAACCCACTCCCCTCAGCAGATAGGGGACGAAGCACACCCGTTCTCCCACAAACAGATTGGGAAAATCCTCTGCCTGGGTTTTGCCGTTGAAGGAGGCCAACCCTGCTCGAACAGGGAACAGATCTGCTGGAGGGAGAAATCCCTATGTTTGCAGCTTCGCCAATCGGCTATGGGACACAGAGCACCTCTCCCACTCGCCTCTCTCTAGGTTGGAACGAGAAGAGGAGCTGGGATTGTTGGCCATGTTGGAATGGTCTTGCCTGGAGGTCTCTGAGGATTTTCTCCGCTTGGTGAATGGATCTGAGATCCAATATCTTTAAATAGATGCTCTTCCTTGCAGGATTGGGGTGTTATTTGCAAAAAATACCCTGACTGTCCGCATTCGCTCGACACATGGAAAACGAGGACATTAAGCGTGCAGAAGCCGAGGGAGACATCGAATCTATGACCGAATACACTACTTGGAAATCAATAAAGGAGGAACCCGCCTTGCAATACCGAAGACAATCTGTGTGCCGAACATGTCGCTTTTGAAGACTGGTTCAGGGGCTACTGAGGGAGTCCTGGACTAAGGGGTCCTCGGGCGTCCGACCTGTTATCTATGGGCCAGACTGATGGGCTGTGAAGATATGAAGACCGAAGACTGTACCCGTGTCCGGATAAGACTCTCCTTGGCGAACAAGTATGAAGATTCCATCTTATGTAACCAACTCTATGTAACCCTAGATTCCCCATGTGTCTATATAAACCGGAGGGTGTAGTACGGAAAGGATATACTCAATACCGTAGTCATACAGGCTAGACTTCTAGGGTTTACCCATTACGATCTCGTGGTAGATCAACTCTTGTAATACTCATATTCATCATGATCAACCAAGCAGGAAGTAGGGTATTACCTCCATAGAGAGGGCCCGAACCTGGGTAAACATCATGTCCCCTGTCTCCTGTTAACATCAACCTTAGACGCACAGTTCGGGACCCCTACCCGAGATCCACCGGTTTTGACACCGACAGTCACCACCTGCAACTGGGTCGTTTCCCGGGTCACCGAGGAAGACTTGAAATAATATGTTCAGACTGGCGTCTTAGCCAAATAGGAAGTCATCCATTGGAGGGTTCTGGGTAATGAGGCTCGCCCTGAGCCCAAGGATGGTGAAGTAGTGTTTTTTATGGATCATATGGACCGGAGTTTCATTCCTCCCGGCTCAAAATTCTTCCGTGATGTGCTGCATTTCTTCAAGCTCCATCCACAAGATATCGGACCAAACTCCATCTCAAACATCTTCAACTTCCAAGTATTTTGTGAGGTGTACCTTCAACAGGAGCCCACCGTAGAATTATTCAGGGAGTTCTACTACTTGAACCGGCAGAACGAATTCAGAGATGGACCTAGCCTGGAGCTAGGCGGCCCATCTATACAGCGCCAGAAAGAAGCCATCTTCTCAGCTTCCAATCTTCCCAGTCACCCCAAAGACTGGAGGCAGACTTGGTTTTATTGCCAAGATACTTCGCCAAAAGGAGAAAATCCCCTGCCGGGTTACCGTGCCAGCTGGCTTAGTAGCAGACATCATCTTCCGGACTGTATCAGCACAACAGAGTGAAAGAAATATGTGCTAGTTTTTGCAAAGATCCGAGCCTTGATGGCCAATGGTTTAATCGGAATTGATCTAGTTCGCTGCTGGGTTGCCTAGAGAATCTTGCCTCTAAGCTGCTGGCCTAATTTAATGTGTGAGTATATCGGTGAGCTAACATATCCTCAGCGCCACTGTCAGACCGAAATGACTGAGGAAGACATTAATAAAATGACAAAGACCCTGCTGAATGAGAGCCTGGAAGATTGCAGTAAAGTCAGATTGGAACCTTACTGCATTCTGAATAAGCCGCCAGCTGTGAGTTTTGAATCAAGCTCATCCTTGACTCATTTTTATTTGTATTGCATGTTCATACTCATTTGATGTTTACAGGCTGACTCACCCTTTTGGACCAAGAAGTTACTAGAGAAGCCAAAGAAAACCCGGACAAAGAGTAAGTCTAGCAAAAGGCTTGCTAAGAAGAAGTCCAACACTGCCGAATTATTCAATTTGGATGACAAAGATGATGATGACGAGTCGGAGGTAGAACTTGATTCCCTTGGCTCATTTTTTGTACATGTTATTGACAATGACTATTATCAGGATGAAGCAGAGGCCAGCCGTGCAGATGATGCAGAGGTAATTACTCTTTCCTCCGGCTCAGAACCTCTGCCAACACAGAAAACTCGACAAGCAAGCCGGAAAGTAAGATTTTCTCACCCTTTAGCTCACTTGGATCCCAACTTTCTTTTGAAGAAGTAGCAACATGAAGCTCGCCATACGACCCGGAACAGCGGCGGCAGAGTTTTATCCTCTGGCTTACCGAACACCCCAGCACCTCGCAAACGTGGACCGGAGGTTTAAAATATTTCTGACTTATCTTATCCCATGGCGGGTCTTTTTCGACAACCTCTTAACCCGTCCAATTCAAACTATCAAGGAACATTTCATTCCTCCTCCAGCGACTAAACGGGAACTCAAATCCCAGCCTTCAAGATTGTGCCTGGGTAAGGGTGTATTCCATCTTTTGAAACTTCATGTCTGATTAATATTCTGACATCTTTGTATTTCTTATTTTTAGCTGTATAGCCAAGCCCAGCAAGAAAGCGAAACTGAACAAGCCGGCCAAAGATTCCAACCCTTCTAAGCCGGAAAAACAAATGCCAGAAGCGTCTCATCCAATCGTTGAGGCCACCATTGACGACCTGCCACCAGAAGAGCACGAGATTACCATAGATCATATGGATGTTGAGCCGGTCATCTCTAAACTGCCGAGCCTCATCAAGCCTACTGAAGATAAGACTGACGATGTCACCATCACCAGGCTTGGTTATACCGCGCTGGGTAACCCCACTGCGTTATCCAAGCACAACGACAAGGAAGAATTTTTTGCTGCTGATAAAGGCAAGTTGAAAGTAGACTTAGAGGGCTACTCCCAGTTCCACGCCCAGGAAATCCACTCCGGTTATTTGAACCGTCTATGCACCAGCCGTGATTTTGAAGCCGATTTAGTAAATTTGATGAAGGAACGCTATGAGGTAATCCAATCACCATTCTCTTCATAATTATATGTCTATCAGCCGCCAAGTCTATAGGATATGATAGGATTGAATATGTTGTAGACTTTCCAATTGCCATAGAGAACTGAACATCATCACTAGTAGCCCCCAAGGGCCGGCTTAAACCATCAAGTTAAGTCGGGACTTTAAGTAGCAGTAATGTCGATTTAACTAGCATAGTTAAACCAGGACTTACCGATATTGATGAAATCAACACTTCAATATGTAACTTTGGTAAACCGGATCATATCATTGTACCTGGGTCATCAGATAAATTCTTGTTTGAAAAGTGCAATAGGCATTAGCCCCAAGTGCCAAGGAAAATACTTGTATTGTGCTTGGGACTTCATAAAATAATCATGATCCTAATATCTTACATGTTTGCTCATGTCACAGGCTGAACTAACTGAGAAGGATTCACAAATCAATGATTTGAAGGTCAACATTAAAACTCAGCTATCTGAAACATCCAAGGCCAAGTCAGAGATGAAGACCGCACTAGAAAACCTCAAATAGTTGAAACAAAGCTTCAGCAATGACAAGGATGACTGGAGACCGAGAAGGCGGCTCTATTGAAGAGAGCATAGGATGCCGAAGCAGTCCTTAAGCCGGTGACTGAAGAGTTGTCTGGCTTAAAGCATCAACTCAATAATATGACATCAGCGATCTTCAGTAAGTAGAAAAATAATTCCTTTACACCAGCAATCATATCATATTCATCTATCAGCTTATCGAGATTTTAAGGAATACAGGCTCCTGGAGCGTCAAGTTGGGCTCAGATATGCACCTCAAGCTGAAGGCTATCTACACTCTTGTAGAACAACTATAAATTGGCACCCAACGTACAGTTGTTGCTGCTATGCATAAGAAATCTCCACCTACTTTCATCAAGGATACATTGGAGAGGTTATCAGTGCTGCCCCAACGGATCAATGATTTAAAGCGAGCATCTGCCAGAGCTAGCGCTTTGACTGCTTTAAGCCGGGCAAAGGCGTGGAAAGCAGATCTGGATCCGGAAGACTTGGCCAATGGTCGCCCAAGTGTTAACGAGGATGGGTCTCCCTTCAGTGCTGACGACTATGCAGAAATAGCAAGAGCACTGCGTCCGTTAACAAGTAAGCTGGCTGAAGAAACCAATCTACCCACATACCAGGAGGCTTATGATGCTGAGAATAAGAAAGTGAAGGCGTCGGTTCATCAGGAGACGGATCTCATCCCGCCGACTCGTAAGCACACCTTCGCTCCTGACATTGATCCATCCAACCTTATTGATGATGAAGCCGTGTTTAGAGCATTGACCAGTATCAACTGGGCTATGCCTGACTTCCAGCCAAAGGATAATCAAGGAGCCGAAGAAGAAGAAGCACAGGATGATCCGGAGGCTTCAACCCGCCAAGATTCATGAGCCAGTTTATTATCCATAGAACTTTGATGTTTTATGTCTCAAAAACACTTATCCTCTTTGGGCTATTAGATGCCTTGTAATAGGCTAGTTTAAGACAGCCATCTGTCGTGCCATCGTGCATGTTTTGTTTGCATAACACTGCCGATCCAGTTATGTGAAAATCTGCCATTTATGTTGCTTGACATTATCAATTTTGTAGATCATGTTTATCAACTTTCCCTGCATGTAAACAGAGAATAATTGCCTAGGCGGTTTATCCCAGGGCGGGTCACAGTACCTCATATAAAAGCCACTGATGACTAAATAGTCCATAATTAGGGCTGGTTTGTAAAAACCTCATATAATTATAATAAAATAAATATCATACTTACGATATTTGTTCATACTGCCGACTTATCATACGTCGTGTAGTAAGGGTAACAGCCCAAAGACAGAAGCACAACGCCTTGTTCAATTTATTCATACCGCCGGCTTACAACGCCATATGCAGCAAGGGGTAGCATTCCAAAACTTAGAGCTCAGCACTCTAAGCACATAATCATTATACCCTGGTGAGTTAAAGTCCACAACCAGGACGGGTTAATAACACTCCGGATAAAGTCATACATGAACCATGAGGCAACATGGCCCTCATCGGTTTTCAACAATGTATTGATATGTCACAAGAGACGAATCTCAAAAAATGTTCAAATCAAATATAAACCAGAAAACAAGGCTTTCATAGGCCGCCGAGCCTCAAAGTCAAGTGTTGTTCAAGGGCTGCACAGCTGCTGAGGTAAACCTTCATTCAAACCTGTAAGTCGGGCCTCACATGACCAATCGCCGTTTTAACATTGACAAGTTCAGGGTCTTTTTAAGATTGACTGTCAAGAGTACGGCAAGTCATTCCAAGATTACCTGGGCAGAGTGGCAGACTTTACAAAGGCAGGATAACCCGGATTTTTTGGTGAATACACCCGGCGTCCAAGCCTATTACAAGGGTCATCAAAGCTCTTGTTCATGAACAAAGAGCCCCCAAGTAATGTTTTATTCCAAGCGTACAAGCCGGACCATCAGGGTAGTTATAGCTATGCTCAATGAGCAGGAAGCCCCCAAGTTTTTTGTAATCATGGCGTACAAGCCGGACCAAGAGGGTAATCATAGCTATGCTCAATAAGCAGGAAGCCCCCAAGTGATCATACGAAGAGACAATAAAGACTCATATTCTCAGAAATGAAACGACAGAGGCCCTGAATTCAGGGATGCCGACTTTATTATATTCCTCATAATATATACATTGAAAAAGTATGTACATCACAAGAGCCGGTGGCTCAGGTGTAATAAGTCCACAGATGAGCAATATTCCATGGTCGGCGGGTCTCCTCCTCCGACGTGCGTGAGTCCTTGTGGTCTCGAACATCGACAAGGTAGTATGACCCGTTGTTCAAATTTTTGCAGACCACAAAGGGCCCTTACCAAGGTGGGGATAGCTTGTGCATATCAGTTTGATCCTGGATAAGCCGGAGCACCAAATTGCCTTCTTGAAAGGTCCTGGTTTTAACCCGGTGGCTATGATAACGGCGCAGATCTTGCTGGTAAATCGCCGAACGAGCTGCCTCAAGGTCACGCTCCTCATCCAATAGGTCAATAGCATCCTGACATGCTTTTTCATTATCAGCTTGAACATAAGCCGCCACACGGGGTGAGTCATGACGGATGTCACTAGGGAGAACCGCCTCTGCTCTGTAAACCATGAAGAAAGGCATGTAACCCGTAGATCTGTTGGGGTGGTATTGATGCTCCATAACACTAAGGATAATTCCTCCACCCAACAACCTGGTGTCCTCTGCAGAGGGACCATAAGCCGGGGTTTCATGCCTCTCAAAATCTCTTGATTGGCTCTTTCGGCTTGGCCATTGGACTGGGGGTGAGCCACTGATGATACATCAAGATGAATATGTTCTTGTTGACAAAACTCTTTCATAGCACCTTTGGATAGATTAGTGCCATTATCAGTTATAATGCTATGGGGAAAGCCAAAACGGTAAATCACCTTCTTGATGAACTGAACCGCTGTTGCCGCGTCACACTTACTGATCGGCTCTGCCTCAACCCACTTTGTGAATTTGTCAACCGCCACCAAAAGGTGGGTCTTTTGTCTTTGGACCTTTTGAAAGGTCCAACCATATCCAGCCCCAGACTGCAAATGGCCAAGTAATTGGAATCATCTGCAATTCTTGAGCCGGAAGATGAGCTCGTCCTGAAAATTTCTGACAACCATCACATTTACTAACCAAATCTTCTGCATCAGGATGAGCTGTCAGCCAATAAAACCCATGTCGGAAAGCCTTGGCCACGAGAGACATAGAGCCGACATGATGACCACAATATCCTTCATGAATCTCTCATAGGATCTCACGACCTTCTTCGGGAGAAACACAATGTTGAAACGCCCCTGTGACACTGCGATGATGCAACTCTCCATTGACAATAGTCATTGACTTAGACCTCCGGGTTATCTGCCTGGCTAAAGTTTCATCTTCAGGTAACTCGCCCTGGGTCATATAAGCCAAATATGAAATTTTCCAATCAGGAATAGCATGAAGAGCTGCCACCAATTGTGCCTCCAGGTCAGGAATAGCAAGATGTTCCTCCGTAGGCAATTTGACGGAAGGATTATGCAGAATATCAAGGAAAATGTTAGGTGGCACCGGCTTATGTTGGGACCCCAACCGGCTTAAAGCATCATCCACCTCATTTTTCCTGGGATCAACATGTTCCATTTGATAACCTTTGAAATGACCAGCAATAGCATCAACCTCACGGCGGTAAGCCGCCATGAGTGGGTCCTTAGAACCCCAAGTGCCTGAAACTTGCTGAGCCACAAGTCTGAGTTTGCCAAAACACCTCACCCAGCTTAGCTTCATCTCCTTAGCCATCCAAAGACCATGGAGTAAGGCTTCATACTCAGCTGCATTGTTAGTACAAGGGAACATCAACCTTAAAACATAACAAAATTTATCACCTCGCGAGGACGTCAAAATAACTCGAGCCCCCGATCCTTCCAATTGCCTGGATCCATCAAAGTGAATAGTCCAATATGTGCTATCCGGCTTCTCCTCAGGCATCTGCAGCTCTGTCCAATCATTGATGAGATGCACAAGTGCTTGAGACTTGATGGTTGTGCAAGGCATATATTTCAAACCATGGAGTCCAAGCTCAATGGCCCACTTGGCTACCCGACCTGTGGCCTCTCTGTTTTGAATGATATCCCCTAAGGGAGCAGAACTAACCGCAGTGATGGGATGACCAAGGAAATACTGCTTGAGCTTTCAACTAGCCATGAACACCCCATATACCAGCTTCTGCCAATGCGGATACCTCTGCTTGGACTCAATGAGCACCTCACTGATGTAATAAACTGACCACTTAACCGGATACTCTTTGCCTGATTCCTTCCTTTCTACAACGATTGCCACGCTGACAACTCGGCTATTGGCAGCCACATATAAAAACAAGGGCTCCTTATCAATAGGAGCAGCAAGGATCAGCGACTCAGCTAACTGTTTTTTCAAGGCTTCAAACGCCTGATCAACGGCCTCACTCCAAACAAAGTGATTTGTTTTCTTCATCGTCTGGTATAGAGGGATAGCCTTTTCACCCAACCGGCTTATGAACCAGCTTAAGGCTGCAATACGACCCGCCAGACGCAAACATCATTAATACACGATGGTTTAGCTAGGGAAGTGATATCCTTTATTTTCTTCGGGTTAGCTTCAATACCCCGTTTAGAAACCAGAAAGCCCAAGAGCTTGCCTGCTGGCACACCAAAAACACACTTGGCCGGGTTAAGCATCATCTTGTAGACCCGGAGATTGTCAAAGGTCTCTTTCAAATCATCTATCAGGGTTTCTTTCTTCCCGGATTTCACCACAATATCATCCACATAAGCATGAACATTGCGCCCAATCTGATCATGATGGCAATTTTGCACACACCGCTGGTAAGTCGCCTGGGCACTCTTGACCCCAAAAGGCATAGACACATAATAGAAGGCTCCAAAGGGAGTGATGAAATATGACTTCTCTTGGTCCTTAACTGCCATCTTGATCTGATGATAACCAGAGTAAGCATCCAAAAAGCTCAAACACTCACAACCGACCGTAGCATCAACAATCTGATCAATACGGGGGTGAGCAAAAGGATCAGCCGGCAGGCCTTGTTTAAATCTGTGTAATCCACACACATATGCCAAGTACCGTTTTTCTTAAGTACCAGCACCGGGCTAGCTAACCACTTAGGATGAAGAACTTCAACAATAAACCCAGCCGCCAAGAGCCGGGCCACTTCTTCACCAATGGCCTTGCACCTCTCTTCGTTAAAACGGCGAAGGAATTGCTTGACTGGTTTAAACTTTGGCTCAATATTAAGAGTGTGCTCAGGGAGTTCCCTCGGTACACCTGGCATGTCTGAATCTGTCAGGACCCCGACTCGATGTCACATCGATCTAGCTGGTAACACCTCATATCACTTTGCGGCCTCACGCACGGTATTCCCACGGGAGTCGCCTTACCTTTTCCCGGGACCGTTTGCGCCTTTTGGCTCACGTATATGATAGTGCCGCTAGCATCCATATGATAAAGAGCCCGGGCTGACATGACTAGTCGTAAACCCAAAGTGGCACAGACTTACAGGGACAGGCATCCATGACCCAGCTTCGAACGTGTCGGTCATCAGCAAGTGGGTCCGGGCTGTAGCACTGGGCTAGCAGGACTCCGGTAAACCGGGCTGTAGCGGGCTAACAGGACTCCGGTACTCAATGCGTGACATTTCCCCGAAGGGACAGACACAGGAACGAAGAAGGACACATGCCGGCCAGCCTAAGTGTTCCAGAGCAGTAGCAAGCTACCTTGGCTCAGCGGTAACACTAGGAGACATTTCCCGGTAAGAGAGGCTACTAAAGATAAACAACTAGATAGTCAGATCCCACACATACCAAGCATTTCAATCATACACACAATATGCTCGATATGTGCAAATACAACGAAGCATCACAACATGACTCTACGACACAAGTACTTTATTTAAGGCTCAGCGAGCCATACATAACATACACACAAAGGTACGGGTCTCACGACCCAACATGCAGTCATACAGTCATACAAGCCAACAGCGGAAGTACTTTGTCTGGGTACAGACAACTAGCAAAATAAAAGAGGCTTGGAAAGCCTGGCTATACTATGTGGTCCTTCACAAGCTCAGGGTCACCACCTGGGTCTTTAGCCTACTCGTTGATGTCAACGTCTACATAGAACCCATCAGAAGGGGTTGCAGCGTCTTCTGTAAAAATGTAGATTATAGCAACATGAGTACAAAGGTACTCAGCAAGACTTACATCAGATCCTACATACATGCATAGTATCAAGAAGGGTTGGTGGAGTTATTGCAGCAAGCCAGCTTTGACCCTTGGCTATACTATCCTACGATACTCCAATTGAAATAGTTTTGCGCACACGAGTCCACTACTCACCACTTCAATACACTACCGAGGATCCACCTCCGTCTTCCTACGGAAGAGCCATCCTCGGCACTCACACTTATCTTGAGGCTTTTAGTAGTTTCCATTTACTTGTCTATGAACTGTATAGGCAACCAAGTAGTCCTTTACCGCGGACGCGGCTATTCGAATAGATCATGTTAACCCTGCAGGGGTGTACTTCGTCATACATGTTTCCACCACTTAGCGTCTGCACACGACATGTGCTCGGCAGACTTCAAGCGAAAGCCGACGTGGGTGTAGACCACGACCTACCTAAACACTTAAGCCTCTAGTCCAGGTTTATCGCCTATTCAGGTTCCATCCGCAGGGAGTCCGGCCGAGGTTTCCCATACGGCCCCGAACGATGTGAACAGGGTTCCCGAGATACCTAACGGGTATTCGGTACACCCGGCCACGTACCTACCGCATCACAGCCCACCCCTACGGTCAGCGCTGTCCACGGCCTCCAGTAGACTACAAACACCAGAAACTACTTGCAACTCCTGGACAGAGTGCTAGGGTGAATAAGAAGTCGAGCGGGGTCATATTTCAGGGCCCAATGTATGGTAGTAGCTAATTCTTAAATCACACATACAGATCTCGGTGCTTAAGGTCGGCTTCAATGAAACAACCCACCATGTACTCCTACATGGCCTCTCATCGATACCTTTACCAAATCGTGTTCACCACACCACTCTCATTACCGACATAATCATTTCACTCTAGCCCATCACCCAGATGAACCAGACCTGACACGACTCTAAGCATAGCAGGCATAGCAAGGTAGGAACAACACATACATATGGCTCAATCAACTCCTACACATGCTAGTGGGTTTCATCTAGTTACTGTGGCAATGACAGGTCATGCAGAGGAAATGGGTTCAACTACCGTAGCACACAGCAGTTTGAATCGCGTTGTCTTAATGCAGTAAAGAGAGCAGGAGCGAGAACATGGGATTGTATCGATATGATCAAATGGTTGGTTGCTTGCCTGATGGTTCGTTGCACGGATACGACTCTTCGTTAGGGTAATCACGGTACTCTTCGGGGACAGATCCTGTCGCAAAGGATAACGATACACAGGCATCACCAAACAATGTGCAACAATATGATGCATGCATGAAACATGGCAATATGAGTGTGTTGGGCTAATGCAACTAAAGCCAGGAGGGTTTGAACAAATTTGAATCAAAGATTCAAATTTCAAATTCAAATATGGCCTTTTAAAGTGCCTTTTCTTGTTCTGATTAAAACATCAATTTAACTTGTTTGATCATGCATGAGAATAGTACAGATGGATAGATTGGATTTTTCTGATCATTTTTCATATATTATTTGTCCAATTTGGAGTTACAGAATAAAAGTTATGAATTTTTGAAGTTTAAATAATATTCTGGAATTTCCTGATTTAATTTAAATCCAGAATTACATTTACTGCGTCAGCCTGACATCACAGTGACATCAGCAGGTCAACAGAACTGGCTCGGGTCAAACCTGACGTGTGGGGTCCACACGTCAGTGACCAGGGGCTAATCCCGCGTTGACCCGGGGCTGGTTAGCTTTGACTAAGCCCTGGGGACCCACTGTCAGCGTCTGGGGGTGGTGGATTAGTGGTTAATCATCTAGGCCACGTCAGCTCGCCGGAGTTCTGGCCGGCGGCGACCAACAGTGCGGCGGCGATAGTGGTTTTGGTTGTTTCGGCCACCAAATGGACCGTGGCGACCACCGGAGTGAAGCTGAGGACGACCCGCGGCTCTTGGCGGAGTCAGTTGGGGTCGGGGTGGCCGGAGTTGACGGCGGTGAGCTCGGCTGCGGCCGCCGGGGTTCGGTCGTGCGCGGGATTGGTGCTGGAGCTCGAAGTCGAGCAAAGTGAGGCGCTAGGGGGGCTCTACTGGTTCTTGCGAACGTGTTGGACTCGTCGGGGTGACCAAATGGTCACCGGAGCTACGTCGACGGCGAGCTCGGCGACGGCGGAGGTTCGGCCGTGGTGGAGATGCAGCTACGGTGAGGGAACGAGGGGAAGGAGAGGGGGAAACGACTCGTGGGCTCACCGCGGTTGCAGTGGGCGTCGAAGTGGGCTCGGGGACGTGCTGGAGACGGCGAATTCGTCGGCGACGGTGATCGGAGTCCGAAGAGGGGAACGGCGACGAGGCGGCGATGCAGGGCTTCCGGGGACTCGTGGAGCGGTGGGGAGGAAGAGGGAGTTGTGGCGGAGCTTCTGAGCTACTCGGGGGAGCGAGGGGTGGCCGGAGTCAGTGGCTACGGCGAACGGCGGCGACGGTGTGCTTCGGCCGAGAGTGAGAGAGAGCGAGGGAGAAGCCGGGGGAGAGTGAGAGAGAGAGAGGACGAGGCGTGGCGTCGTCCAGGCCATCGAGGCGAGGAGAGGAGGCCAGGCAAGCAGGCGAGCAGGTGGCGTGGCGCGGTGGCGCGCGCGCGCGCCGTCCACACTCCCCTCCCTCTGTCTGGACGAAGACGACAGAGGAGGGAGGTGGGCTGGGCCGGATGCTGGCTGGGCCAGCCAGCTGGCTGGGCCGCACAGTGGAGGGGCCCAGGTAAGCTCCTCCTGTATTCCTTTCTGTTTTTTTTTAATTTTCTGACATTTGTTTTGACTTTATTAATATATTAAATCATTTATTTAACTTATGCCAATTTTTGCAGGAGCCTTATATATTATTCCAAAGCTCTTTTACAAATGGCATAATTTTTGGGCATATATTAATATATATAATTAATATAATTCCAATGCAAAAACCTATGCATTAATTCCAAATGCCCAAAATAAATGTCCATGAGCCACTAAAATTATTGGTTTGATTTTTTATCTCTGTCCAATATTTTCAGAGAGCAACATGAGCATTTTTCTTGGATCCTTTTGGAGAAATTTTCATTTGGGTCATTTTCAAGATGATTCTGAGGGTTTCACAGATCCCCATTTCAAGTTTCTGATGAAAGAGTAAACATGATGCAACACTCTAATGCATGACTAGCTAGGGTGTGACAACTCACCCCCACTCAAAAGAATCTCGTCCCGAGATTTGGGTTCCTCCGAGAAGAAGGCGGGATATTCAAATCGAAGACGATCCTCCCTTTCCCAAGTTGCTTCATCTTCAGAATGGTGCGACCATTGAACCTTGAGAAACTTGATATTATGACGTCGCGTGGTACGTTCGGCCTGATCGAGGATACGAATGGGGTACTCTCGATATGTAAGATTATCTTGGAGATCAAGCGTTTCGTGGTCCACTTCGCGGATAGGATCCGAGAAGCAACGCCTGAGTTGAGAAACGTGGAAGACATCGTGAACTCTGGAGAGGTGCGGAGGTAATTCCAATTGGTAGGCAACTTCTCCTTGTTTGGCAAGAATGCGAAAAGGTCCAATGTAACGAGGAGCCAATTTGCCTTTGATACCGAAACGATGGGTTCCCTTCAGAGGGGTGACCCGAAGGTAAGCCTTCTCGTCAACCTCGAAAGTCATAGCCTTATGTTTTCGGTCATATTGACTCTTTTGACGGGATTGGGCTGTTTTCAACTTTTCACGAACGATACGAACTTGTTCTTCTGCTTCCTGAATCATATCCGGGCCAAAGAATTTTCTTTCCCCGGTCTCTGACCAGTTAAGGGGTGTTCGACATTGTCGTCCATAGAGAACTTCAAAAGGGGCTTTACCCAAGCTAGATTGATAGCTGTTGTTGTAAGCGAATTCGGCAAATGGAAGGCACTTCTCCCAGTCCATTCCGAACGAGATAACAGAGGCCCGAAGCATGTCTTCTAGAATTTGGTTGACGCGTTCCACTTGACCACTTGATTGAGGGTGGAAAGCGGTGCTAAAGGAGAGACGGGTTCCCATAGCATTTTGGAAACTTTCCCAAAATCGAGAGGTGAAAAGACTTCCTCGATCCGAATTGATTTCCAAAGGAACACCATGGAGAGACACTATTCGGGAGATGTATAAGTCTGCCAGCTGACTAGCGGTTATACTCTCACGAACAGGTAAGAAATGAGCTACTTTGGAAAGACGATCGACCACGACGAAAATAGCATTATTCCCTCTCTTGGTCCTGGGAAAACCGGTAATGAAATCCATACCAATTTTATGCCATTTCCATTCAGGAATAGCTAAGGGTTGAAGGGTGCCGGCAGGCCGTTGGTGCTCTGCTTTTACACGACGACAGACGTCGCAATTTGCAATATACTGAGCAATTTCTCTCTTCATCCTAGTCCACCAGAACCTCTGGCGTAGGTCCTGATACATCTTAGTACTACCGGGATGAATGGTGAGAGGAGATTCATGAGCCTCCTTAAGGATCAACTGCCGTAGATGCTGGTTCTTGGGAACCACTAGACGATTCTCAAAGTACACAACACCTTGATCATTTGTGGAGAAACAACTAACACCTCTGCTAGCAATGTTCTCTTTGATTTTAGATATTCCCTTATCTCGCTTTTGGGCAGCGATGATTTGATCCGTAAGAGTAGGTCTCGCCACCAAGGTGGAAAGAAAACCTTGAGGTACAATGTGAAGGTTAAGCTTTCGAAATTCCTCATGGAGAAGCGGTTGACTTTGTTGTAACATCAGGTTGTTACAATAAGATTTACGACTTAGCGCATCAGCCATGACGTTGGCTTTCCCTGGGGTGTAGGTTATTCCTAAGTCGAAGTCAGTGATCAATTCAACCCAACGTCTTTGCCTGAGATTCAGATCCGGTTGGGTGAAAATGTACTTCAGACTTTGGTGATCAGTGAATATTTCGCAACGATTACCGAGGAGGTAATGTCGCCAGGTCTTAAGTGCATAGACTACGGCTGCAAGCTCTAGATCATGAGTAGGATAATTCTCCTCATGTGGGTGCAATTGCCGTGAAGCGTAAGCAATTACGTGTCGATCTTGCATGAGAATGCAACCTAGTCCTTGTCGCGAGGCGTCGCAGTAGATAACGAAGTCCTTGGAGAAATCTGGCGGTACCAGCACGGGAGCAGAAGTCAGGCGTCTTTTCAGTTCCTGAAAACTATGCTCACATTGTGGAGTCCATTCGAACTTCTTATCTTTCTTGAGGAGTTCGGTTAGGGGTTTAGCAACTTTGGAGAAGTTCTCGACAAAGCGACGGCAATAGCTCGCTAAGCCTAGAAAACTCCGAACTTGCTTGACCGATTCGGGTGGAGTCCAATCAAGGACGGCTTGAACTCGCTCAGGGTTAACAGCAATACCTTTACCAGATATTACATGACCCAGATAGGTCACTTCTGGCAACCAGAATTCACATTTTGAAAATTTGGCATAAAGGCGATGCTCTCGAAGTTTCTGCAACACTAGTCTTAGATGTTCGGCATGTTCTTCCTCGTTCTTGGAGTAGATGAGTATATCATCAAGATAAACTACGACGAATTTATCCAAATACTCCATGAAGATTGAGTTCATTAACCGAGAAAAGGTGGCTGGTGCGTTGGTTAAACCGAAGGACATGACGGTGTACTCGTATTGGCCATAACGAGTAACAAAGGCCGTTTTAGGAATGTCCCCGTTTCTGATTTTGATTTGATGGTAGCCCAACCTCAAATCCATCTTAGAGAAGACTGAGGATCCAGCGAGCTGATCATACAGGTCGTTGATCCTGGGAAGTGGATATTTGTTTTTGATTGTGACCAAATTGACAGGTCGGTAATCAACAACCATCCGGTCCGTTCCATCCTTCTTCTTGACGAATAGGACGGGGCAAGCCCACGGAGATGAACTAGGGCGGATGAAACCCTTTTTCAAGGACTCATCGAGTTGTTTCTTAAGCTCGGCTAGTTCTAGGGGTGCCATCTTATACAGTCTTCTAGCAATCGGAACGGTTCCGGGGATGAGGTCTATTACAAACTCAACATCCCTGTCAGGTGGAACACCTGGCAATTCCTCTGGAAAGACATCCGGAAAGTCACGGACTACCGGAACGTCCTCAAGGTCTGGCAAAGGGCTGGCGTTAAGAGAATATAATTGTCGCTTGGCTATTCGAGTCAAAACATTGACTATCTTCCCCGAAGGATGGGTGAGTTGAACAGTCCTAGAGAAGCAATCAATTTTGGCATGATGAGCTGACATCCAGTCCATACCCAAAATGATATTAATGTCTGAAGATTTAAGGGCTATCAAAGATGCGAGAAAAACAAGTCTGTCGACTTGGATTTCATTTCCATAACTTACCCTAGAGGTCTGCCATCTAGACCCAGGGGTAGAGATTTCCATAGTGGACGGCAGATCACAGAATGCAACGTTATGCAAACGAGCATAATTTTCAGATATAAAGGAATGAGAGGCTCCTGTATCGAAAAGAACAGATGCCGGGTGGCAATTAACAAGAAGCGTACCGAGAACGACGTTGGGGTCCTCTTGAGCTTCTTCGGCAGAGACACAATTGACATGGCCACGTGAAGCGGTGACCGGTTTAGCGTGGAATACTTTCCCTGTCGGCTTGCCACGGCCAACAGCTTTAGCAGATTGATTGGGGTTGGTCTGGGGACACTCACGCATATAGTGACCAGATTCCCCACACTTGAAACAAGTCACGGAACTGGTACGTGGAGGAGCATTATTGGTTGGACCCCCATAGGGCTTAGCTGGAGTAGACTGTTGAGCGGGGCGAGGCGCCTGGAAAGATGGCCTCGGTGTGAACCTGGGTGGCAAGGCGGTGTTGGGTACCCACACGCGGCGCTTCTGAGGACCAGCACCGGATGAGGAACCCATATCACGTCCATGCTTGCGTGTTGCGTCATAGTCAGTCTGACCAGTTTCAGCACTGATGGCTTTGTTGACAAGTTTCGAGAAGGATGTGCACTCATGCAGACGAAGGTCGCGGCGAAGCTCAGGACTAAGGCCCTTACGGAACCTTGCTTGCTTCTTGGCGTCAGTAGACACTTCCTCGGTTGCATATCGTGCAAGATTACCAAACTCCCTGCTATAGACATCCACAGAAAGTCGGCCTTGGGTGAAATTGCAAAATTCTTCACGCTTACGGTCCATGAGACCCTCCGGAATGTGGTGTTCACGGAAAGCGTCGCTGAATTCAGCCCAAGTTGTGACATGGCCTGCTGGGCGCATAGCTCCATAATTTTCCCACCATAGACTGGCGGGGCCTTCAAGATGATATGCAGCAAAGGTGACCTTGTCAGCCTCCGCTACCAACGCAGAACGCAGCTTGTGAGAGATACTGCGAAGCCAGTCATCAGCGTCGAGAGGCTCGACGGAGTGGTGGAACGTGGGTGGATGCAATTTGATAAAATCATTGAGTGACACCACGTTAGCCCTCTGATGGTGTGCTGTATTCTGTTCAATACGCTCTAACAAACGGTTTGTCTCCCGCTTGTTTCTCTCAGCTTCCATCATAACCTCGGCTAGTGAAGGAGGTTGAGGCAGATGTTCATTTCTGGCTTCACTGCCTTCGGCCTGCTCTTGGGAAGCAGGGTTAGCGCGCGTGTTGACCATCCTAGGTAAACAAGACAATGATTTAGTCAGAATTATAAAATTCCGACATAGGATATAGAATGTAAGGAATAACTCGAAATGCAAGATGATCATCCGTATGACATGGTAGATACAGAAACTGCTTCTTTATTCCATCGTCATACACACCATACAGGTTTAGTACAAGACCAAGCAAAGTACTAATACGGTGAAAAGAGGATTACATCTCATCGGGGGCATCTCAAGCTCCTATACATTATTTTTCTACATCTCCGGAAAGAGTACAAGCTAGGTCATATCCCACGAGTCACGCAGGACGATAGACGACATAGCTAGTGCGAACTAGTGATACTACTACTAACTCAAACTGATCCGTAGTAGTCCTCATAGAAGTCACCTCCATAGCCCGGAAGTTCAACGTGATCATCCGGAAACAGACGGTCTCGCGGAGCTTGTGGACCATAGGGGCTAGGATGAGGCCTTGGACCAACAAACGGTGGCCTGCGGGGACCGCGAGGTGGGGTGATGCCTCCTACATCACGCCAAACCATCACGTCCGGCAAAGCAGATCTCACAGGATAGAGATCGCGCATATCTGAATATCCAGCTTGCACCGCCGGTGCGAACCGAGTCAAAGTGGCCCAGTGGTCAGCACGGGTATTGAAGAGCTCTAACCTTAAGGCCCGATTTTCACGGTCCTTATCCTCGAGCATCTCAGCAGTGGTGCGAGTCTGTGAATCCTCCTGAGTGGAGTCAGCATAAATAGCTTGGAGATATCCTTGTGCTCCCGGAAGTGATCCTGGCATATACCGGAAGTCAGAGTCCCGAAATAGACCAGATCTGACTCGCATAATGGTCATCATAGAGTAGGCGGCATCCTGCACAGCCATCTCGATAGTAACCCCGAGTCCATAGGAGCAGTGAAGAGGCTCAGTGGATCCAGGATAAGATGGAAATATCCTGACAGTGCAGAGATACTGGCTTTGATTAAAATCTCGGAATTGCTCTTCGACCGTGTACTCAGGATACCAGCGGTATCCAGCCTCAGTCATTACCCTGACCAACTTAGCAGTATGGCCGGGTACATCTAGGCATCGAGTCAGGCGAACCACTTGATTGAGGTCGCGATTGGCCATCTGAAAGGATAATCATAATGCAAGGGCATTAGAATTTCTAGCAAAATTTCGGCAGCATAACAGCTGTAAACGCTCAAAAAGGATATTGAGACATTTGACAAAGGATTTCGTACACACCCAACATCATCATATCAAAGTTCTGGAACCATTCTAACAACATAATGTGGTAGTAGAACTGAACTAGGCTTGTAACCATCAAACTTGTAAGGTACTACTGATTAGTAACTCGTGATCCTGATAGAGAGAGCAGATCCTAATTCCTTAACCCCCGGTGGAAGAATGGACTGACTCAGATCAGAATGTCATAAGGTATAAGGAGTAAAAAGAGCCTCACGTTCCATCCCACAAACAATTCCCCTACATATAACTAAAGAATTTCTAGACTCAACATCGACCAGTTTGGCTTGGAGAACCTACAGGCAGTCCGGCTCTGATACCAACGCTGTCAGGACCCCGACTCGATGTCACATCGATCTAGCTGGTAACACCTCATATCACTTTGCGGCCTCACGCACGGTATTCCCACGGGAGTCGCCTTACCTTTTCCCGGGACCGTTTGCGCCTTTTGGCTCACGTATATGATAGTGCCGCTAGCATCCATATGATAAAGAGCCCGGGCTGACATGACTAGTCGTAAACCCAAAGTGGCACAGACTTACAGGGACAGGCATCCATGACCCAGCTTCGAACGTGTCGGTCATCAGCAAGTGGGTCCGGGCTGTAGCACTGGGCTAGCAGGACTCCGGTAAACCGGGCTGTAGCGGGCTAACAGGACTCCGGTACTCAATGCGTGACATTTCCCCGAAGGGACAGACACAGGAACGAAGAAGGACACATGCCGGCCAGCCTAAGTGTTCCAGAGCAGTAGCAAGCTACCTTGGCTCAGCGGTAACACTAGGAGACATTTCCCGGTAAGAGAGGCTACTAAAGATAAACAACTAGATAGTCAGATCCCACACATACCAAGCATTTCAATCATACACACAATATGCTCGATATGTGCAAATACAACGAAGCATCACAACATGACTCTACGACACAAGTACTTTATTTAAGGCTCAGCGAGCCATACATAACATACACACAAAGGTACGGGTCTCACGACCCAACATGCAGTCATACAGTCATACAAGCCAACAGCGGAAGTACTTTGTCTGGGTACAGACAACTAGCAAAATAAAAGAGGCTTGGAAAGCCTGGCTATACTATGTGGTCCTTCACAAGCTCAGGGTCACCACCTGGGTCTTTAGCCTACTCGTTGATGTCAACGTCTACATAGAACCCATCAGAAGGGGTTGCAGCGTCTTCTGTAAAAATGTAGATTATAGCAACATGAGTACAAAGGTACTCAGCAAGACTTACATCAGATCCTACATACATGCATAGTATCAAGAAGGGTTGGTGGAGTTATTGCAGCAAGCCAGCTTTGACCCTTGGCTATACTATCCTACGATACTCCAATTGAAATAGTTTTGCGCACACGAGTCCACTACTCACCACTTCAATACACTACCGAGGATCCACCTCCGTCTTCCTACGGAAGAGCCATCCTCGGCACTCACACTTATCTTGAGGCTTTTAGTAGTTTCCATTTACTTGTCTATGAACTGTATAGGCAACCAAGTAGTCCTTTACCGCGGACGCGGCTATTCGAATAGATCATGTTAACCCTGCAGGGGTGTACTTCGTCATACATGTTTCCACCACTTAGCGTCTGCACACGACATGTGCTCGGCAGACTTCAAGCGAAAGCCGACGTGGGTGTAGACCACGACCTACCTAAACACTTAAGCCTCTAGTCCAGGTTTATCGCCTATTCAGGTTCCATCCGCAGGGAGTCCGGCCGAGGTTTCCCATACGGCCCCGAACGATGTGAACAGGGTTCCCGAGATACCTAACGGGTATTCGGTACACCCGGCCACGTACCTACCGCATCACAGCCCACCCCTACGGTCAGCGCTGTCCGCGGCCTCCAGTAGGCTACAAACACCAGAAACTACTTGCAACTCCTGGACAGAGAGCTAGGGTGATTAAGAAGTCGAGCGGGGTCATATTTCAGGGCCCAATGCATGGTAGTAGCTGTATCTTAAATCACACATACAGATCTCAGTGCTTAAGGTCGGCTTCAATGAAACAACCCACCATGTACTCCTACATGGCCTCTCATCGATACCTTTACTAAATCGTGTTCACCACACCACTCTCGTTACCGACATAATCATTTCACTCTAGCCCATCACCCAGATGAACCAGACCTGACACGACTCTAAGCATAGCAGGCATAGCAAGGTAGGAACAACACATACATATGGCTCAATCAACTCCTACACATGCTAGTGGGTTTCATCTAGTTACTGTGGCAATGACAGGTCATGCAGAGGAAATGGGTTCAACTACCGTAGCACACAGCAGTTTGAATCGCGTTGTCTTAATGCAGTAAAGAGAGCAGGAGCGAGAACATGGGATTGTATCGATATGATCAAATGGTTGATTGCTTGCCTGATGGTTCGTTGCACGGATACGACTCTTCGTTAGGGTAATCACGGTACTCTTCGGGGACAGATCCTGTCGCAAAGGATAACGATACACAGGCATCACCAAACAATGTGCAACAATATGATGCATGCATGAAACATGGCAATATGAGTGTGTTGGGCTAATGCAACTAAAGCCAGGAGGGTTTGAACAAATTTGAATCAAAGATTCAAATTTCAAATTCAAATATGGCCTTTTAAAGTGCCTTTTCTTGTTCTGATTAAAACATCAATTTAACTTGTTTGATCATGCATGAAAATAGTACAGATGGATAGATTGGATTTTTCTGATCATTTTTCATATATTATTTGTCCAATTTGGAGTTACAGAATAAAAGTTATGAATTTTTGAAGTTTAAATAATATTCTGGAATTTCCTGATTTAATTTAAATCCAGAATTACATTTACTGCGTCAGCCTGACATCACAGTGACATCAGCAGGTCAACAGAGCTGGCTCGGGTCAAACCTGATGTGTGGGGTCCACACGTCAGTGACCAGGGGCTAATCCCGCGTTGACCCGGGGCTGGTTAGCTTTGACTAAGCCCTGGGGACCCACTGTCAGCGTCTGGGGGTGGTGGATTAGTGGTTAATCATCTAGGCCACGTCAGCTCGCCGGAGTTCTGGCCGGCGGCGACCAACAGTGCGGCGGCGATAGTGGTTTTGGTTGTTTCGGCCACCAAATGGACCGTGGCGACCACCGGAGTGAAGCTGAGGACGACCCGCGGCTCTTGGCGGAGTCAGTTGGGGTCGGGGTGGCCGGAGTTGACGGCGGTGAGCTCGGCTGCGGCCGCCGGGGTTCGGTCGTGCGCGGGATTGGTGCTGGAGCTTGAAGTCGAGCAAAGTGAGGCGCTAGGGGGGCTCTACTGGTTCTTGCGAACGTGTTGGACTCGTCGGGGTGACCAAATGGTCACCGGAGCTACGTCGACGGCGAGCTCGGCGACGGCGGAGGTTCGGCCGTGGTGGAGATGCAGCTACGGTGAGGGAACGAGGGGAAGGAGAGGGGGAAACGACTCGTGGGCTCACCGCGGTTGCAGTGGGCGTCGAAGTGGGCTCGGGGACGCGCTGGAGACGGCGAATTCGTCGGCGACGGTGATCGGAGTCCGAAGAGGGGAACGGCGACGAGGCGGCGATGCAGGGCTTCCGGGGACTCGTGGAGCGGTGGGGAGGAAGAGGGAGTTGTGGCGGAGCTTCTGAGCTACTCGGGGGAGCGAGGGGTGGCCGGAGTCAGTGGCTACGGCGAACGGCGGCGACGGTGTGCTTCGGCCGAGAGTGAGAGAGAGCGAGGGAGAAGCCGGGGGAGAGTGAGAGAGAGAGAGGACGAGGCGTGGCGTCGTCCAGGCCATCGAGGCGAGGAGAGGAGGCCAGGCAAGCAGGCGAGCAGGTGGCGTGGCGCGGTGGCGCGCGCGCGCGCCGGCCACACTCCCCTCCCTCTGTCTGGACGAAGACGACAGAGGAGGGAGGTGGGCTGGGCCGGATGCTGGCTGGGCCAGCCAGCTGGCTGGGCCGCACAGTGGAGGGGCCCAGGTAAGCTCCTCCTGTATTCCTTTCTGTTTTTTTTAAATTTTCTGACATTTGTTTTGATTTAATTAATATATTAAATCATTTATTTAACTTATGCCAATTTTTGCAGGAGCCTTATATATTATTCCAAAGCTCTTTTACAAATGGCATAATTTTTGGGCATATATTAATATATATAATTAATATAATTCCAATGCAAAAACCTATGCATTAATTCCAAATGCCCAAAATAAATGTCCATGAGCCACTAAAATTATTGGTTTGATTTTTTATCTCTGTCCAATATTTTCAGAGAGCAACATGAGCATTTTTCTTGGATCCTTTTGGAGAAATTTTCATTTGGGTCATTTTCAAGATGATTCTGAGGGTTTCACAGATCCCCATTTCAAGTTTCTGATGAAAGAGTAAACATGATGCAACACTCTAATGCATGACTAGCTAGGGTGTGACAGAATGTTTCCATGCAAAGATGTCCCGGTTCTCACGGATGAACTCGATGAGCGCGCTTTCCTATTTCTGATCCAGATTAGCACTGATATTGAACTGCTTGGATGAATCACCAGGAACAAAGTCAACTAACTTAGTGTCATCAGCCGATTGAAATTTCAACAGGGGGTCATGCTTTGTGGTTGGATTCTTTAAAGATGTCGTATTCGCCGGGTGAACATTATCTTTACAAAATTTCAATTCCTGTGTTGCGCAGACAGACTCAGCATAAGCAGCATCACCTTCTTCGCACTCCAAGGCTATCTTCCGGCTCCCATGCACTGTAATAGTTCCCTCGTAACCCGGTATCTTGAGCTGCAAATAAACATAAGAAGGCCTTGCCATGAACTTAGCATAAGCCGGTTGCCCAAATAGAGCATGATAAGGGCTCTTGATTTTAACCACCTCAAAAGTCAACATCTCCGATCTGGAATCATGATCATCACCAAAGGCCACTTCCAAAGATATCTTGCCCACTGGATACGCTGACTTACTAGGCACCCCGCCATGAAAAACAGTGTTTGATGGCCTAAGATCTTTGTCAGTCAAGCTCATGCGTCGAAAGGTTTCATAGTAAAGAATGTTGATGCTGCTGCCCCCATCCATGAGTGCCTTTGTGAATCTGTAACCTCCAACCTGAGGCGCCACCACCAGAGCTAAGTGGCCTGGATTATCAACCCGGGGCGGGTGATCCTCACGGCTCTAGAGAATGGGGTGTTCAGACCAACTGCGTTCACTGCCCTTTTATGGAGCTTCTGGCCCCGCTTACATAAACTCGTGGTGAAGACATGGTACTGTCTACTATTCAACTGCTTCGGGTTACTCTGATAACCATAATGCTGTTGCTAATTCCCTTGACCAGACTATTGATTAAAACCACCTTGATTGCCTTGGCCCTGCAAAACGGAATTTGAAACGCCACCACCAAAATCAGGACCATGAGAGCCGGATCCTGAACTGCTGTTTGGTCCATGATTGTTCTGGAAAAATTTGGAATTTCTATACTCCTTCCTAATGAAGCAATCCTTCCAGAGGTGAGTGGCCGGCTTTTTGTGTGTACCATGCTTTGGGTAGGGCTGATTCATCATTGCCTTAAGGTTGAATTTTGGCCCTCCAAACTGAGGGGGCGGCTTTCCCTTGCGACGCTGATTATTATTCTATGTATTGGTGTTAGCCACAAAATCCAAGTTGCCATCAGCCTTGCGCTTATCATTGCCACCTTGACCTGCCGGGTTATGATGCTGCCCTTTTGTATTGCTGCTCTTCTTTCCCTTACACGACTTCTCATCATCAGACTCGGGGTTCTTGGTACTATCAGAATCAGCATACTTGACGAGGGCCGCCATTAGCTCCCCCATGTCATTGCAGTGGTGTTTAAGCCGCCCCAGCTTCTGCTTCAGAGGGAGAAAACGCCAATTCTTTTCCAACATCAGGACTGTTGAGCCGACATTAATACTATCCGAAGAATGTATAATAGCTGAGATTCGGCGCAACCAATGGGTTGTTGACTCGCCCTCACCTTGGACACGTGAGTCCAAATCCAGGATTGGCATAAGTTGCTTGCATGTGTCTTTAATATTCTGGATAAAACGGGCCTTCAACTCTGCCCATGACCAAATGGAATTAGCACGCAACCCTTTCAACCAAGTATGAGCCGGACCATCCAACATCATGGTGAAATACTTAGCACACGGAGCATCGCTGACATCCAACATCTCCATGGCCATCTCATAGCTTTCGATCCAAGCCTCCGGCGGTTGATCGGCCATGTAATTAGGCACCTTCCGAGGGCACTTGAAATCCTTGGGCAGACGCTCGTTGTGCAGAGCTGGCACTAAACATGGAAAACCCAAGGTTCTAGAGGTCACACCTGCCTCCACAGAAGCTGATGGATAAACTGGAGACTGCTGTTGAGCCGCTAGCTGAGCCGCTAGCTCAGCCTCCCAACACGCCCTGCCCTGATCCACCAAGGTCTGAGCATCGACACCACCGTGCGTCGGGTCATGCCCATGAGGCTGGTTACGACGTTGTTCACTGCTGAAAACTGCTGGTGAATCAATGTTCCTACTATAACTCCGACTTGGTCAAGGGGTTAAACGAATCCGCTCGTGGCTATAAGAATAAGCCGCCTGTTGAGCCACAGCTATCTGAAGAAGTTATCTGGCCCTCCGCATCTCTATCACAGCTGGAGACTCGCCTTCAACTGGAAGAGCCGCCAATCGTGACGCTGTGTCAATCATATTATCCAAATGATTAGAATTATGACTTGGCGGCACGTGATAACCCACAAGTATAGGGGATCATTTGTAGCCTTTTTCGATAAATAAGAGTGTCGAACCCAACAAGGAGCTAAAGGTAGAACAAATATTCCCTCAAGTTCTATCGACCACCGGTACAACTCTACGCACGCTTGACGTTTGCTTTACTGGAAACAAGTATGAGACTATTTTTTAGGAATAAATATATGAGTACTTTGCGGGAATAAAACTACGGATAAATTGCAAGGTAATAAAAGTGGAAAGCTTTTGTCAATAAGAAAGTCAATTGTCCCTTGGCAATCGATAACCAATACCTGTAATCATTCTTGCAACTTTACATGAGGGAGAGGCATGAGCTAACATACTTTCTCTACTTGGATCATATGCACTTATGATTGGAACTCTAGCAAGCATCCGCAACTACTAAAGATCATTAAGGCCGTGAAACCCAACCATAGCATTAAGTATCAAGTCCTCTTTACCCCCATACGCCATAGCCCACCTATCCGCGTTTAAGTTTCTGTCACTCTCGCAACACTGACAATAAGCAAACCATGAACATATTGCAACACCCTACAGCGAGGGCCCCTCACGTTTGTGTGAGACGGAGGGCAGCGTAGGACAACACCATAAATAAAATATAGAATCATACCAACCAAGATCACGATTAAGCCACAGGACAAAACGGATCTACTCAAACATCATAGGATAACCATAGATCATTGGGAAATAATATATGGAGTTGATTACCATGTTTAAGTAGAGATTATAGCAGCGGGAAGAGGTGTTACACCGCTGCATAGAGGGGGAGAAAGTTGGTGTTGACGGTAGCAAGATTGTTGATGTAGATCGCCGTCCCAATCGTTTCCCCTGGCGGCACTCTGGTGCCACCGAAAGCGAGGGGGCGAGAGAGCCCCTCCTTCTTCTTCTTCTTCCTTGGCCTCCCCCTAGATGGGAGGAGGGTTCCCCCTCTGGTCCATGGTCTCCATGGCGGCGAAGGGGCGGGAGCCCCTCCAAGATTGGATCTCCCTCTCTATGCTCTTCTGTTTCGCGTTCCCCAGATCTGGACGAAAACCGTTTCTTATATTCCCGGAGATCCGTAACTCTGATTGCGCTGAGATTTTAACACAATTTTTTGGATATAAGCTTCCTTGCGCCTGAAGTAGAGGTCCAACCGACGTACGAGGTGGGCATAACCCACCACCGCATGCCAAGGGCCTCTGGCGCGCCCTGGTGTATTGTGCCCTGTGCGGGGCTCCGTTTTTGGTGATTCCAACTCCCAAAAATCACATATATTCCAAAATAATTCTCCGTAAATTTTCATCGTGTTTGGACTTTGTTTGATGTGGATACTCTACGATACAAAAAACATGCAGAGAATATGAACTAGCACTTGGCACTAGATCAATAGGTTAGTCCAATAAATCATATAAAAAGTTGCCAAAAGTATGTAAAGCTTGTATAATATTGGCATGAAACAATCAAAAATTATAGATACGACGGAGATGTATCAGCATCCCCAAGCTTAATTCCTGCTCGTCCATGAGCAGGTAAATGATAAAAAAGATAATCTTTGATGTGGAATGCTACCTAACATAAACTTGATCATATATCTAATGATGGGATGAATATTAAGACATAAGTGATTCAAAGCAATAGTCTATAATTTGACATAAAGATATCAATACTCAAGCATCCCAACAAACAATCATGTCTTTCAAAATATCAATGCTAAAGAAAGCTATCCCTACAAAATCATATAGTCTTGTCATGCTCTGTCTTCTTAACACAAAGTATTTATCATGCACAACCCCGATGACAAGCCGAGCAATTGGTTCATACTTTTTAACGCGCTTCAGCTTTTTCAACTCTCACGCAATACATGAGCGCATGCCATGGATATAGCACTACGGGTGGAATAGAGTATAATGATAGGGGTAAATATAGAGAAGACAAAAAAGTAGAAATTCTCACATTGATGCGGCTAACCAACGGGCTATGGAGATGGCTATAAGTAGAAATTCTCACATCATACTTGATATCAATGTGAGGAGTAGGGATTGCCATGCAACGAATGCATTAAGAGCTATAAGTGTATGAAAGCTCAATATGAAAACTAAGTGGGTGTGCATCTGATCCTATAATGATAAATTCCCACTAGTATATGAAAGTGACAACATAGGAGACTCTCCAAATGGAAAACATGGTGCTACTTTGAAGCACAAGTGTGGTAAAGGATACTAACAATGCCCCTTCTCTCTTTGTTTATTTATTTTTTCTTTTTTCTTTTTTTCTTTTTTTTATATTTTCTCTCTCAATGTCCGGAGTCTCATCCCGACTTGTGGGGGAATCATAGTCTCCATCATCCTTTCCTCACTGGGGCACTGCTCTAAAAATGAATAATGATGATCATCACACTTCTATTTACTTATAACTCAAAAGAAATAAATATTACAACTCGATACCTATGACAAAGTATGACTCTATATGAATGCCTCTGGCAATGTGTGGTGCCCGGATAATTAAGCTACAATATTTCTCTGCTAATGATGCTACATCACTTTGATTACTGTTGCTAATCTTGTGTTATTTCAAAACCGATTCTAATTCAAATTCAAAATCGAGCAAACAATAAATGTTTTCAAGTATTAAAACTAAAATGTTCGGAGTGATCAAAGTATTGCATAGGTAATTAAGGTGGAGAAACCACACTTTTATAAAATGTTTGAATACTCTAAAATGATTAAAACAGTAGCAAAAACTATTATTTAAACACTTTGAAAATATTAAAACAAATGAAAACTATTTTATTTAATGTTCCCAATTTAATGTGGTTGTGGTATATTTAGAACTGCCAATTTAGGATCTTTGAAATAATTAATAAAACTAAATAAACTTAATAGATAAATGAAAACAGAAAAGAAATATATAAAAGGAAAATTAACAAAAAAAGTAAATGAGGGGAAAAGGCCCCTCCCCTGGGCCTCAGCCAGCCTGGTCGGCCCAGCCGGCCCAACTCCCCATCCTCTGTCGTCTTCCCCGCGCCCTTGTTCACCCAACCGAGTGGGCGCGGGCACCGACGAACGGAATATCCTATTTGACGCATTTTGCGTCAAACTGTCGATGCGCCGCACACCCCTTCGCCTGATTTGGTCCGGCCTTTTTAGTACCTGTTCGTTGTTTCCCCGTTCCTCTTCCTCGAGTCACTGTTTCCCCGTTCCTCTTCCTCGTCCCGCATCTCCCGTGTTCTTCCTCCCTCCTCCCGCATCTGCCGTGCTCTTCCTCCCTCGTCCCGCATCCCACTTCCTCCCTCTTTGTCTGCTTTTTCCTGCGGGGATCCTGCTCCGATAAGAGGCCGCCGCCCTGGTCACTGATTCCTCATCGGCGTCGGTGTCCTCTAGGGTTCCGTCAAGATTGGGTCATCTAGGGTTCCATCGATCTTCGTCAAGTTCGTCATCTTCAAGGTAATGCCCCCAGTTCCCTCTTCTATGTTCTTGTCAAGCTGGTTCGTGTCCTCTGTGTGTGATTTCGCCGGATCAAGACGTTTTTTTCCCGTTTGTGTCGGTCCAGCGTTTCTAGGGTTTGCAGGAGGTTTGGTGGTAGCAGTGGAGCGATTTTTTCAGTCTGATTTGGGTGAATATGAGGCTAGACAAGGTCCCTTTTGAGCGATTTTTTTCAGGTTGGTTTCCCGGATGTGATTCAGAATTTGGAATCAGGTTATGAATGTAGCATAATGATGGTAGGAGGTTGTCTATTTCATGCGGTTCCCCTTGGAAATTTTGTGTGTGTGTTTATGTTGATGATGATAGGACACTTGTTAGTTTCTGTAATGTGTAAATTTGTTTGAACATTGTGTGTTCACTCAAATGATTGTTCTTGTACTACATCACATCTAAATTTTATAACATCAATTTTTTTGAACTTTTTGACATGGATGAACATTTTCTGAAATTGAGGATCAAAAAATGTTCGCCAATTTGAAAAAGTGTTCTAGAAAAATTCAGAAAATAAAATAATGTGAATTGTTTAGAAAATTTAGAAAACAAGGAAACAGAAGAGGAAGAAAATAAAATTTAGAAAATAAATTTTAGAAAAATTGGGTGTTAGGGCTACATATCCTTCTTGCATTGGAATTAGTCCTTCATCACTTCTGCTTTCTTGGCAATCGGTTGGCATCTTCTGCTTTTTTGTGTATAATGTAACTATGAGTGATACTATGTACTTCTCTTCTGTTTTGCAGAATTAATTTTTGTTTCAGCAGCTTACATTTACATGAACTGTTTTTTTATACCTGAAATTTCAGCACCTTACTTTTTATTATTTTTATACAGCTCTCACTCAACTGTCAAAATGCCTAAACTTTACAAATACCCTCCAGGTAGTATCAAACACAGATTCTCTACCATTAGGTGGCGTAAGGCAGTTGCTGATTTAACTGACATCCAGAAGTCATATGTTACGAAATATGAGCTTGATCATCTCCTGAACATTCACCCTCATTTAATGATTCCAATTCCAGTACTGCAATGGGTTGCGAACCACTTAAATTGTAATGGAACAGGAGTTTTCAGGAAGGGTCAAAAGATAATTCATCTGAGAAGGGAAATGGTAATTCAAGTTTTTGGTATTCGTTCTGGTTCAGTGCCTTTTCCTATGGATAGCACAGATCAAGTTATCGTGGCTAGAGTATTGGAACTTAGGTCTGAGTATCTTGGTGCTGGGGAGAAGAACATTTCATTTTATAACATAATCACCAAGATGAAAAATGATGAGACTGAGGAAGGCTTCATACGGAGCTTCATGTTTCTGTTCATAACATATGTTTTATGTCCAACCACTCAGAACTATGCAAACTGGAAACTTCTTTATGGGCTGGATGACATTACCAAGCTGAAGACCTTTGATTTGGCTCAGTTGTGCATTGATCACCTGAACAATGAAATTGATAACTTCAGCACTAAACTCTTCAATAGAACTGAAGTTCCATTGAATGATTCAATCTATGTTGGTGGATGTTTACCGTTGGCTGTTGTAAGTTTTCTTTTCTCTGTCATTTTCAATTTTTTACATAGACTTTAGTTCTGCAATCTTTTTTATAGTCACTGATTACCTCTTATATCTTCTCTTATGATTCACAACCTTCCTAGATTGTGTATCTGGACTTTGTAGACTTCACAAAAGCTTCTAAACAATGAAACATCAATTATGGAGTCCCTAGAATTGCACATGTTCAGAATGAAGACTTTGACTATCTAGCTACAGTGGATCTGAATAGAGCTTCCAAGAAGAGTTTTGCATTGGGTTTCTTACCAGTAAGCTTCTTGTATAAATTTGTTGTTGTTCATTTTTCAAGTTAGCAAAAAGCTTTTTCTTCTACAAGCAATCTAGAAGGAGCAAATCTTGTCATTTATAATCCTTTTCAATTGCAATTTTTTTGTGCAGTTGAAAGACATCTCTAGGACACCTTACAGTGCTCGTGCAATTGTATTGGCTAAGGAGAAGTGGTCCAAAGCGCTAGAGTCTTTTCATAATGATGAAAATGACATTCCAAAGCAAAATGATAGAGAAAATGTTGCATCTACTTCGAACAACAATCCAGAAGTATGTTGGCCTGCTTTTTTTCTTTTCTTAATAGATATTAGTGTTGTCACTTTACTTTCATACCAGAAACTAATACACATATATCTGTTCTGTGTCGGTGTACTAGAATAGGGGTACCCTAGTACCCCGAACTTGTGCACGGGCAGTTGCAGCACCCCGCGGCAAGGCTTGTCGGGCGAACGCCAGATCCCCCAAGGTTCCCCTGGAGCCATCCAAGAACAAAGTATTTAAGCTAAGGAGACAAGACCCCGGCAAGGGGAGCTTGCCGGGAAGGCCAACCAAGGCGCACCAAGGAACTTGCCGCGACGCGCCACGCGCTCCGGCAAGGCGACAAGACCCCGGCAAGAGGAGCTTGCCGGGAAGACTGACCAAGGTACCTCGAAGCCCGGCGAGCGACAAGCCTTCGGGCCCGACAAGATAGCAGCAGCAGCAAGGCGCTTGCCGCGGCAGGCGGCCACTCTGCGCCCACGCTCCAGCGCATCTACCAACGTGTCGCTCTGGGGGCCTCTCCGGGTGCGCGTGGCGGGAGGCTATGCAGCCAGCGGTGCGCAGTGGCATGCGAAGCTGACAAGATCACCATCGTGGCGAACGGTGGCGCCCCCTAACGGTCCTTTTCTGCACTGTTCGGGCGATTCAGACGGGAATTTAATGCCCTTGTCCCCTGCCGTCAGAGTTAGGTAGGGTGCACTGTACAAGCAACTGTACCAACTACCTCGCTTTTTACGTTTTTACCCTCCTTTGCGTTGCTACCTGTCGGTGACCCCTTTAGCGTATAAAAGGAGGCCCATGCGCAACGTAGAGGGGGTTCGGATCATAGATTCGAAGCCTCGGACAGTTTTCTTCGATTCATTCGTAGCCCAGAGAACATCACACTCTCACTTTGGAGAGCAAGAACACCAGATAATACAACCAGACAAGCAGCAGTAGGAGTGTTATCTCTCCGGAGAGCTCCGAAGCTGGGTAAACTGCTCGTGTGTCTCGCCTCGATCTGCTCTTCGTGCGATCTCCGCCCCCCGCCGAACCGAAAGGGGCCCGGTCCGCCGGCCCCATAGGTGTTCAAGGATCAGTTTCCCCGACATCTTTGGCGCGCCAGGTAGGGGGCATCGAGATTGTGTGAACCTGATCCGGTGTTCACACGAGCTAGATCTTCGTTCCCTTCATCAACATGCCACCGAAGAAGAAGACTTCAGCGGCAGCCGCCCCGTCCACGTCGTTTCCGCCACCGTTGGAGCAAACGGGTGGTGGAGTGGACGCCGGCGGAAGAACAACCGTCGATGAGGGTGATCACAGTGCTGCCAAGTCCAAGGACAAGGCAGCACAGACCTCGGCATCCGTACGCGCACCGCGCCCTTCTCAGGAGGCGCGGGACCAACAGCATCATGGTGTTCGCAGCACCATGCGCATGATAGACCAAGGCCAAGCTGGTGGATCTCGGGACGCTCAAGACCAGCATGCACGCCAGCATGCTGGCACGAGCGGGGCACGGTCGCCTGGACGGGATACTGCTCCTTCTAACATAGTTAGAAGTTCGAGCACGTCCCGCTCCTCGCGCCGTCCGCCACTGCCACCCACCACTCCAGCAGAAGCTTTGGCGCGAGCTCAACTTCTCCTAGATTACCCTCCGACGTCGGACAAGATTGACGAATGGAGGGCCACCATCCAGAGTCTCATCGGCTACGCCAACGGCGACACTCCATGGCGGCCGAGCGCGTCACCGCTGCGGCAGGGTTGCCGAACGCGAGCCGGAGGTGACGAAACGGGCGGAGGTGCAACTACCATGCAATCACCGCCCCGAAGGCCAAGATCGTCGACTCGCCGGATCCACCTCGACAGCGACTCCACCGCATCGTCGGACCCACGAGCTCGTCGCGATCAGCGCCAAGTTCTTCATGATCGACAACAAGAAGACGCTCGAACCCGCATCGAGCGCCGAAGAGAAGCGCGACGTCAATTCGACAAGCGCGCTGGGCCCTCTGTTGACATGCATGCGCCAAGGGAACCAGGCGATCTACCGTACGCGGTAGGTTGTCCTGCGTTCACTCGTGAGCTGCGGCAAGTCCAGTGGCCCAGCACAAAGAACTTCAAGCCAGACGTCCCGGAGAAGTACGATGGCAAGACGCATCCGTCAGAGTTCCTCAGCATCTACACCATTGCGGTGCAAGCTGCCGGGGGATGAGATGACAAGATCCTTGCCAACTACTTCCCGCTGGTGCTCAAGCCCAACGTCAGATCCTGGCTCATGCACTTGCCGGAAAACTCCATATCCTCTTGGGATGATCTGTGCCATCAGTTTGTCGGCGCCTTCACCGGCGGACACAAGCCTCATGGCCAGGAGAGTGATCTTCATTTGCTCGCCCAGAAGGAAGGAGAGCCCCTGCGCAAGTACATTCAGAGATTCAGCAGTGTGCAGCACAACATCCCAGATGTCCACCCTGCCGCGGTGATCAGCGCGTTCCATCAAAATGTGCGAAACCGCAGGATGAGGGAGTGTCAGGACCCCGACTCAATGCCACATCGATCTAGCATGTAACACCTCATATCACTTTGCGGCCTCACGCACGGTATTCCCACGGGTGTCGCCTTACCTTTGCCCGGGACCGTTTGCGCCTTTTGGCACACGTATATGACAGTGTCGCTAGCATCCATATGATAAGGAGCCCGGGCTGACATGGCTAGTCGTAAACCCAAAGCGGCACAGACTTACAGGGACAGGCATCCATGACCCAGCATCGAACGTGTCGGTCATCAGCGAGTGAATCCAGGCTGTAGCACTGGGCTAGCAGGACTCCGGTGAACCGGGCTGTAGCGGGCTAACAGGACTCCGGTATTCACCGCGTGACATTTCCCCGAAGGGACAGACACAGGAACGAAGAAGGACACATGCCGGCCAGCCTAAGTGTTCCGGAGCAGTAGCAAGCTACCATGGCTCAGTGGAAACACTAGGAGACATTTCCCGGTAAGAGAGGCTACTAAAGATAAACAACTAGATGGTCAGATCCCACACATACCAAGCATTTCAATAACATACACACAACATGCTCGATATGTGCAATACAACATGGCATCACAAAATGACTCTACGACTCAAGTAGTTTATTCAATAGGCTCCGAGGAGCGAGATATTACAAACATGGGTCTCATGACCCAACACTCAGAGCATACAAGTCAAAGCACAAGCGGAAGCTATCATGTCTGAGTACAGACAATTATAAATGAAAAAGGCTGAGAAGCCTGACTATCTATCAGATCCTGCCGAGGGCACAAGATTGTAGCTGAGGTATCAAGCTAAACGTCGAAGTCCACGTGAAACTACTAGCGAGACCGAAGTCTCTCTGCAAAAACATAAAATAGGCAAACGTGAGTACAAATGTACCCAGCAAGACTTACATCAGATCTATCTACATATGCCTCATTATCAACAAAGGGGATGGTGGAGTTTGACTGCAGCAAGCCAGCTTTGACTCAGTGGCTAACCTGAACTACGACTGCAAATAACTTTTGAGGTGGCGCACACGAGTCCACATATTCACCATATCAATACACCACTATGGATCCGCTCCCGTCTCCCTACGAGAACGCCATCCATAGCACTCACGCTTATCTTGCGTATTTTAGAGTATCCACTTTCACTTGTCTATGAACTGATATAAGCAACCCAGAAGTCCTTTTCCGTGGACACGGCTATTCGAATAGATTAGGTTAACCCTGCAGGGGTGTACTTCTTCACACACGCTCTCACCACTTACCGCCGTTTACACGACATGTACTCGGCAACCTTCAAGCGGAAGCCCAACGTGGGTGTCGGCCACGGCCTGCCTAAACACTCAAGTCTCTAGTCCAGGTTTATCGCTTATTCGGGTTCCATCCATGAGGAGATCCGGCCGGAGTTTCGCTCACAGCCCCAAACGATGTGTACAGGGTTCCGTGACACCAAACGGGTGCCCGGTTTACCCGGCCACGTGCCTACCGCATCACAGCCCACCCCTACGGTTAGCGCTGTCCACGGCCTCCAGCATACTACAAACACCAGAAACTACTTGCAACTCCTGGACAGAGGACAAGGGTGATTAAGAAGCCGAGAGGGTCCATTGGTTTCGGGCCCAATGCGTGGTAGTAACTGAATCATGGATCACAAACACAGAACTCAGTTCCTGAGGACGGCTGCAATGAGACAACCCACCATGTACTCCTACATGGCCTCTCACCGCTACCTTTACCAAATCGTGTTCACACACTTAGCTCACACACAGTAGGACATGTTCACACACCTCTGATTCATCCCCGATGAATCAGACCTGACTCAACTCTAAGCAGTAGCAGGCATGACAAACAAACATGAATGAGTAGGCACAACAGGGCTCAAACAACTCCTACTCATGCTAGTGGGTTTCATCTATTTACTGTGGAATGACAGGTCATGTAAAGGATAAAGGGGTTCAGCTACCGCAGCAAGTAACAGATGAATCGATGTTGTCCTAATGCAGTAAAAGAGAGCAGGAGCGAGAGAGTGGGATTTTATCGGAATGAACAAGGGGGGGTTTTGCTTGCCTGGCACTTCTGAAGATAACATTGAGTCTTCATCAGTGTCAACGATCACATCATCGGTATCACGTCTATCGAGAGGGGACAAATACCGGCAACAAAGAAGAAGTACAATCAATGCAATGCACAATATGATGCATGCTATGACATGGCAATATGAATGTGTTTTGGGCTAATGCGACTAGCAACAGATTAAATGAAGTTGGTTTGAATACAAGATTCAAATTCAAACTCCATATGTGATTATTTAAATGTCATTCACTTCATTTGCTCTAAACAGTAGTGATAAGTTGTTCTAACATGCATGAAAATGGTACAGATGGATTCCTTGAATTTTTCTGATAATTTTTCATATATAAATTATTTAATTTGGAGTTACGGTTAATTTTCTATGAATTATTGAAGTTTAGGGCATTTTCTGAAATTTCCTGAATATTTAGAATTAGAATAATTCCAGAAAATGAATTATGGCGTCAGCACCACGTCACTGTGACGTCAGCAGTCAACTGGGCTGGCTCGGGTCAAACCTGACATGTGGGGGCCACACGTCAGTGACACAGTGTTGGCTGGAGTCACAGACATGTGGGGCCGGTCAAAGGCCACGTCAGCGAGGTCAACGCCGACGCGTGGGGCCACTGCAATTAGATTAAACTTAATCTATTTTAGTTAGCCGGTTAGTTAGGCCGTGGGGCCCGGCTGTCAGTGGCTCTGGGGGGTTAGTTAGTGGGGTCATTAGCGCTAATGACGACGCCACATCAGATACGCCGGCGATGAGTCGCCGGTGACCATAGAACACGGCGGGGCACGCCGGACTTGCGCTAGAGGCGTCAGTTTGGCGCGCTGAGGGCACCAGGGGATGGCCCTTGCTCCCGCGCATCCAGAGGACCGAGTGGGAGGTCGTGGGGTCGATGGAGCTCGTCGGAACGGAGCTCGCGGCGGCGCCGGAGTGCAGCGAATCGACGGCGACGACCTCCGGTGGCCGAGGAGGGGAACGGCGACGTGGGCGGCGATGCAGGGCGTCCGGGGCCTCGTGGCTTGGTGGAGAGGAAGAGGGGGTCGAGGCGGAGCCTCTGGGCTAGTCGGGGGAGCGAGGGAGGCCCGACGGCCATGGCTACGGCGAGCGGCGCTCTCAGGTGCGTTCGGTGACGAGAGGGAGGGAGAACAGAGGAGGAGGAGGGGGTCCAGAGAGAGAGAGGCGGTCGAGGGGGGTCGAGGCCGTCTCCGTGGCGTCGCTGGGGAGGCCAGGGAGGAAGCAGGAGGTGGCTAGGGGGGGGGGCAAGCAGGAGGTGGCCGAGGCAGCGTCGGCGAGCGCCACGCCTCGCCTCTGCTCGTCCTCCTGGCAGAGGAGGAAGAGGACAAAGGAGGAGAAGGTGGGCTGGGCTGGGCCGCTGGGGGAGCTGGGCCGGGCAGGTAAGCAGGTAAGTGGCCCAGGTGGCCTCTCTCCCCTTTTTTTCTATTTTGTTTCTCTTTTCTATTTCTGTAGTTTTGTTTCTGATTTAGTTTATAGCCCAAATCATTTTAATAAATCCTGCAAATAATTGTGGCCATTAAAATAATTATTACAGAGGCCCTTAACTATTTTCAGAATTGTTGGAGCATTTAAAAATATTAATAGTATTTAAATGCCCCAATTCAAATACAATATGGATTACTCAAAAATCCATAATGGCCCAAAAATATTGGCATCATATTTGGTAGAGGTTTTTCACCTTTGTCAAAAATCATGAACATTTTTGAAAGCCATTTGGACTTACTTGAAAGTATTTTAGGTGAACCTAGTGAATTCCTTTAATGCTAGGGTTTGAGCAATCCCCATTTCAAATTTCATAAAATTTAAACATGTTGCATGGATGCTAAAGCAAAAACAAACAAGGGCTGATCTGGGGCTGTGACAGCTCACCCCCACTAACAAAAATCTCGTCCCGAGATTCAAGCGTAGGGTAAGGTGAAGGGGAAACGCAAACTAGTATAATCTTCATGATCCAGGGTGCACTTCAAATGAACGTTGATTTGAACACCATCATTGTCTTGTCGTCTTGCTCTGAGAACTTCAGCTAATCATGACAAGAAGAGGAAAGGAAAACTCTAGAACAATCGATCTTCGAGAAGACCGAACAACTTAGGATCAACTCATGGGATGAGATATAGCAACATCTCTTGAGCTGAGAGACGAAGCACATATCCGAAGAAATGGGGTAAGACAAATGACGAGGGTTCGCTAAGTAGACAACAATTCCAGACTTAAGAATGTGGCGATCGGTTGTCAACGTAGCGAGGAGTTGGATTGCCATGATACCACAACGAGGCATCTTAGGGATGGTGACTCGTAGATATATCCCCTTAAGTGGCAAAAAGAATTACCTTTGATTCAAAGATCATTGAAACTCTTTATACCAGCCTAAGGCAATCACAAGCAATCGATTGGCGGGGTCGGTAGAATGGCATACTCGGACTTGGATGATGTGGATTACCTTGTTGAAGACAACGTAATGGATGAATTTGCTTATCACCGGAAATGGATGAGACCCATGGTAGAATGGCACATTGGTGGTGCAAGCTGGGAACAAAATGCAAATGCTGGAAATGATTCTGGTAACTGGGGAAGAACCCAACAATAGGGAGTGAATTCGCTGTTTGAAAAGATCATAGCATTGCCGAGGAAACTGAGAGCATCCCAATTAGTGTTGATGATAACACCTAGCGCTTGTGCGTGCTCTCAAGAACTTGAGCATTTCCATAATCATCAAGGTTTTATCAACATCCGTGTCAAGGGTGCTGACAACACAACATACTACCATGATGGCTAATGATGGATGATGCAGATGCAAAGGAAGATAACACCTTCTCAGATTTCACCTTAGCGAGGCCAAGGAAACAAAATCTGGATGATCGACCGAGAGACATTTAGCACTCCGCTTCTAATGTTCTCCTTGATGTGCTAGTGTATCCCATTCATTGAAATGGTTTGGTATCTAGAACATCAAGTAAAGGTCGGACTTCGGGAACACAAAGATCCATAGGGGCAACTAGGGAGTAAATCCTACGAAATCCCTATGGGGAGGTGGCCAATTCCATCAAATAAGATACTATAATAATAGGTCTACCGGATGGGTGTGTTGGCCACGACATCCACCTTACCGGTTATCGAGAGACCAATATTATAGTTCTTGGGAAATGTTCCAACCCATCATATCTGCCTAAGATTCAGATCTGGTTGGTGTCAGGATATTCCAGACTCATCGAGTCTAGGAAGAAAAATAAAAGTTTGCAACACAAATCGACGAGATGACGTTGCGAGATTCTCGGGAGACGAACTACGATAGCAAGCTCCAAAACATGAGCTGGTTCTGCTACAAACATGTGAACATGTTGTCCAAGACAAGCATGACCACAAAATAGTCTTATAATAAAACACTACCGAATTCAGGAGGGGAACCATCATCGAGGATATCGAAGTCCTTGCATAAGGTATACTCTTAAGAAGGAACTTCTTCTCCTTGAACAATTCAATCAGTGGCTTGGTGTGCTAGGGACACATATAGATTGAAGGTTGCAAGTCTTCAAACCACAGAATTCTTCGCACGTGTGCATGACTGATTTGGAATGATTCCAAGAAAACAACATTGACTTTCTCGAATCCACGGCGGCAACTTGCATCAGATGCACATGAATTAAAGGAAGTCACTACCTTCATCCAAGCATATGCTTCATGAGCTAGCATGAACAAATGCTTTCAAAAATTTCCAACACTAGCTTAATGTTCAACAAAATTATGGAGGAGATAAGGATGTTGTCAATGGGCTCAACAACAATTCATCTAGGTTTCCTTTTAAAAGGAATTCCATAGTTAAGTGAACACGGTGATAGCATTGGTCAGACCAAAGATATAATGGTGTATGCTCGAGGAATCAACCACGAGTAAGACAACATTATGAATATCGTTGGTTCTGATTTGATTTGACGATAGCCCACACTCAAATCAAAGGATTGATAAGACAATAGATCCAGCAACTGATCACAGGGACCAATCGATGAAGATATCATCTTTCTTCAACACACACTACACAAGAATATCCCTTTGGAACGAACTAAGTCAGGCAAGCTTTTATCTTCCAACTCTCCAAGTCGTTGTCTAACTTAACCAACTAGCTCAGGGATACCCAACACAGATTCTTGGAGAAGGATGGTTCACAAAAAACCAACTTGATCACGAGCTCAACATAGCGGTCAGGTGACAACCTGGTAATACTTCTGAGAAGATATTCAGAGAATCACGAGCCACCGGTATGTTACTAAGCTCGAGAACAATCTTGCTTTTCAGGGCAAGACGATATGATCAATAGAGCAAGAATTTGAAATAATCCTAACTCATCGATCGAGGAGTGAACCAGGAGAATGGACTAGGTAGCACGATCAATCTTAGAATGATGATCCAATAACCAACACACTAAGAATAAAATTATTGTCCTTTAACTACCCAGCAACGAGGTTGCTAGGCGTATTGATTTCACACATCACAATTCATTTGTCGGTATTCCGGTTGCATCAACACGAAGACCGAGGAATGACTAATGACGGCAAGAAGTATCACTGTACCAGGAGTTCATAGGATGGGGTGCAATTCCTATAACAATCCCGATTTAAAGATGGTAATACTCCAAGGTAGAACAGAACGAAAGCTGGATTAGCAATTTGATCTGCGGAGCACAACTTCTCTGACCCAATCCTGGATATGGAAGAGGTACTGCAGTTTGTTTCTCCTAGTCATTCTGCGATGGAATGGCTTGACGGACCACAAGAGTAATAGGCATCGATAAACGAACGCACGCATACTCTTGACTATCAATTGATAGACGAGGGTCAGAATGCAACTAAAGAGAACAACTCAAAGGAACATATAATTTTCTGAGTTGTGGATGCATAGATTAGTATGTCGAACCAAGTTCAACATATTTCTCCCGGATAACCCATGCAGAAAGGTAGAACTAGCAGAGTCACGATTTATGAATGGAGAACTCCTCAAGAATAATCCTATTGTGATATTTCAGTTCAACGAGGAACTTCTGCCATAAGTAGTTCATGGTACCTGGAAGAAGAAGATACCACGGCTTCAAGGACTATCGCAAAGGTTACTAATAACCTAAGGGAGCTAGCAATTACTATCGACATGAAGTAAGTAGAGTGAATCTCGGGTTCAAGAACCCAGGAATAGAATACCTACTACTAAGTAGCATCACGGAATGCTTTCGAGAATGATGGCCAGAATCCTCACACTGGGAGCACAAATCATGGCTAAATTACTAGATGATCCCCTAAGACACCTAGGGTCATAATACTAGCTCCAACATATATGTCAAGGCAATAAAGTACCTCAACTCACTAACTAGTGTGGCTAATCTGGCCCAAAGGAACATCGAAACGGGAAGAAAGGATTTGCAAATTGCATCAGATTGTATAGAAACCTGGGATGACTCGGACAGCATAACGGCTGTAAATGCTCAGAAAAGATTTGAGACATTCACAAAATGGTGGCATAACCACTCAGAAGCACGATATCAAGGTTTCGAGATCAACAATTAACATACGGAAGTAGTAGAAACTGAACTCAAGCTTAAATCCAACAATCTTATAAGTCTACGGATTAGTAACACGTGATCCTAATAGAAAGAAGAGATAGCCTAGTTCTTAATCCCCGTAGAAGAGAAGATGATGACTCAGATCAGAAGGCCATGAGGTATAAGGAGTAAAAAGAGCCTTACGTTCCATCCCACAATCAATTCCCTTATATAACTAAAGAATTTCTAGACTCAACTTCGACCAGTTTGGCTTGGTAAACCTACAGGCAGTCAAGCTCTGATACCAACGCTGTCAGGACCCCGACTCAATGCCACATCGATCTAGCATGTAACACCTCATATCACTTTGCGGCCTCACGCACGGTATTCCCACGGGTGTCGCCTTACCTTTGCCCGGGACCGTTTGCGCCTTTTGGCACACGTATATGATAGTGTCGCTAGCATCCATATGATAAGGAGCCCGGGCTGACATGGCTAGTCGTAAACCCAAAGTGGCACAAACTTACAAGGACAGGCATCCATGACCCAGCATCGAACGTGTCGGTCATCAGCGAGTGAATCCAGGCTGTAGCACTGGGCTAGCAGGACTCCGGTGAACCGGGCTGTAGCGGGCTAACAGGACTCCGGTATCCATCGCGTGACATTTCCCCGAAGGGACAGACACAGGAACGAAGAAGGACACATGCCGGCCAGCCTAAGTGTTCCGGAGCAGTAGCAAGCTACCCTGGCTCGGTGGAAACACTAGGAGACATTTCCCGGTAAGAGGGGCTACTAAGGATAAACAACTAGATAGTCAGATCCCACACATACCAAGCATTTCAATAACATACACACAATATGCTCGATATGTGCAAGTACAACATGGCATCACAACATGACTCTACGACACAAGTATTTAATCAATAGGCTCCGAGGAGCGAGATATTACAAACAGGGGGTCTCACGACCCAACATTCAGAGCATACAAATCAAAGCACAAGCGGAAGCTATCATGTCTGAGTACAGACATCTATAAATGAAAAAGGCTGAGAAGCCTGACTATCTACCAAATCCTGCCGAGGGCACAAGATCGTAGCTGAGGTAACAAACTAAACGTCGAAGTCCATGTGGAGCTACTAGCGAGACCGAAGTCTCTCTGCAAAAACATAAAATAGGCAAACGTGAGTACAAATGTACCCAGCAAGACTTACATCAGAACTAACTACATATGCATCATTATCAACAAGGGGATGGTGGGGTTTAACTGCAGCAAGCTAGCTTTGACTCGGTGGCTATCCTGAACTACGACTGCAAGTAACTCTTTTGAGGTGGCGCACACGAGTCCACATATTCACCATATCAATACACCACTATGGATCCGCTCCCGTCTCCCTACGAGAACGCCATCCATAGCACTCACGCTTATCTTGCGTATTTTAGAGTATCCACTTTCACTTGTCTATGAACTGATATAAGCAACCCAGAAGTCCTTTTCCGTGGACACGACTATTCGAATAGATTAGGTTAACCCTGCAGGGGTGTACTTCTTCACACACGCTCTCACCACTTACCGCCGTTTACACGACATGTACTCGGCAACCTTCAAGCGGAAGCCCAACGTGGGTGTCGGCCACGGCCTGCCTAAACACTCAAGTCTCTAGTCCAGGTTTATCGCCTATTCGGGTTCCATCCATGAGGAGATCCGGCCGGAGTTTCGCTCACAGCCCCAAACGATGTGTACAGGGTTCCGTGACACCAAACGGGTGCCCCGTTTACCCGGCCACGTGCCTACCGCATCACAGCCCACCCCTACGGTTAGCGCTGTCCACGGCCTCCAGCATACTACAAACACCAGAAACTACTTGCAACTCCTGGACAGAGGACAAGGGTGATTAAGAAGCCGAGAGGGTCCATTGGTTTCGGGCCCAATGCGTGGTAGTAGCTGAATCATGGATCACAAACACAGAACTCAGTTCCTGAGGACGGCTGCAATGAGACAACCCACCATGTACTCCTACATGGCCTCTCACCGCTACCTTTACCAAATCGTGTTCACACACTTAGCTCACACACAGTAGGACATGTTCACACACCTCTGATTCATCCCCGATGAATCAGACCTGACTCAACTCTAAGCAGTAGCAGGCATGACAAACAAACATGAATGAGTAGGCACAACAGGGCTCAAACAACTCCTACTCATGCTAGTGGGTTTCATCTATTTACTGTGGAATGACAGGCCATGTAAAGGATAAAGGGGTTCAGCTACCGCAGCAGGTAACAGATGAATCGATGTTGTCCTAATGCAGTAAAAGAGAGCAGGAGCGAGAGAGTGGGATTTTATCGGAATGAACAAGGGGGGGTTTTGCTTGCCTGGCACTTCTGAAGATAACATTGAGTCTTCATCAGTGTCAACGATCACATCATCGGTATCACGTCTATCGAGAGGGGACAAATACCGGCAACAAAGAAGAAGTACAATCAATGCAATGCACAATATGATGCATGCTATGACATGGCAATATGAATGTGTTTTGGGCTAATGCGACTAGCAACAGATTAAATGAAGTTGGTTTGAATACAAGATTCAAATTCAAACTCCATATGTGATTATTTAAATGTCATTCACTTCATTTGCTCTAAACAGTAGTGATAAGTTGTTCTAACATGCATGAAAATGGTACAGATGGATTCCTTGAATTTTTCTGATAATTTTTCATATATAAATTATTTAATTTGGAGTTACGGTTAATTTTCTATGAATTATTGAAGTTTAGGGCATTTTCTGAAATTTCCTGAATATTTAGAATTAGAATAATTCCAGAAAATGAATTATGGCGTCAGCACCACGTCACTGTGACGTCAGCAGTCAACTGGGCTGGCTCGGGTCAAACCTGACATGTGGGGGCCACACGTCAGTGACACAGTGCTGGCTGGAGTCACAGACATGTGGGGCCGGTCAAAGGCCACGTCAGCGAGGTCAATGCCGACGCGTGGGGCCACTGCAATTAGATTAAACTTAATCTATTTTAGTTAGCCGGTTAGTTAGGCTGTGGGGCCCGGCTGTCAGTGGCTCTGGGGGGTTAGTTAGTGGGGTCATTAGCGCTAATGACGACGCCACGTCAGATACGCCGGCGATGAGTCGCCGGTGACCACAGAACACGGCGGGGCACGCCGGACTTGTGCTAGAGGCGTCAGTTTGGCGCGCTGAGGGCACCAGGGGATGGCCCTTGCTCCCGCGCATCCAGAGGACCGAGTGGGAGGTCGTGGGGTCGACGGAGCTCGTCAGAACGGAGCTCGTGGCGGCGCCGGAGTGCAGCGAATCGACGGCGACGACCTTCGGTGGCCGAGGAGGGGAACGGCGACATGGGCGGCGATGCAGGGCGTCCGGGGCCTCGTGGCTTGGTGGAGAGGAAGAGGGGGTCGAGGCGGAGCCTCTGGGCTAGTCGGGGGAGCGAGGGAGGCCCGGCGGCCATGGCTACGGCGAGCGGCGCTCTCAGGTGCGTTCGGTGACGAGAGGGAGGGAGAACAGAGGAGGAGGAGGGGGTCCAGAGAGAGAGAGGCGGTCGAGGGGGGTCGAGGCCGTCTCCGTGGCGTCGCGAGGGGG